>NW_028185916.1:1769507-1797924 GCF_003343005.1 Rhea americana
CTCTTTAAAATTACCCAATCTCACACTCATGCCCACGTGATTCTTTACTGATCAGAAACATTTACACACTGTTTTTACTGTACTGGGGAAAAAAAGGATGTCTAAAAAACAAAAAAGGCTGAAAACAGTGATGGCAAGAGCCTGGGTGCTCCTGTGCCCCTAAGAATAAATTGCACATAGCCTTTACCAGTGGCTGATCTGTGTCAAAGCTGATACAGGCACTCTCTAAGCACCAGATACAGATGTGCCTGGTGTCAGGAGAGATGTTCATCCTCAAAGACTGACAAAACAACAATTTCCACTGACAATAAATAAGAAACGAGATTAAAAAAAAAAAAAAGAAGAAGAAGAAGGGATGTGGCCTGCAAAGGAAAACCGATTAGGGCCTAGACAAGGCTGTTGGTTTCCTTCCACCCACTCCCGAAAAAAAACCCAGTTTTGTTTCAAAAGATTTGAACAGACTCTAATCTGATTTTCAGCAGAAAACATCCTGAGTTATTACTGCAGTACTGTGAAATACAACCTAAGAAACACCATCTAAATTAGGCATTGTTCTAACAGCTGTTTGAAAGAACTCTAATTTATTAGAGGACAATGTTATCCTGGCTGGACTATGCTAAGAAAAACACTAAGGTTCCGGGGCAGCAGCATTCTGTCAACCTTACCACACAGAGAAGGCTTCCTAAAAGAAAAAGGAAGCCATCAGAAAGGAAAGGATTGGAAAGTATATTTTTGATGTAGGAAAACAGCAAACTTTTTTCTGATCTTTCCAAAAAAGAATGGATGAAGAAAAGCGTCAGCTACAAAACCATATATAGTTCCCATTTCTACTGGTCATTAAGTATTTACAGCGTGTGGGGGGAAGAAAGTCATAGGAGTTACAAAGAAATCATCACTGCTAATGGAGTCTGTCCAAGTTATTTTCCATTTGCTGAAATATTTCACCACAGTTTATTACTTGACCTTGTTGTCTGTATTCTTGGTCGTCACCATTCCTCCCCCCCCMCACACACACACTCTTTGCTAGAATCCAGAGGCTACTGGCAAAGTGTTACGACTATTTAGACTGCAAGTACCTTTGGGGAAGGTTTTGGTCTCCCTGTCTGCCTCTGGAGCACATATAGAGCTGTATCTTTCACTCTAACATGAAGTCATTATTTAGTGAGATACCGAAGTAACAACACATACATTCGAAAGGAGCAATCCAGACAAGAGCTGGAACATATATCGTAACTCAGCGGAATAAATAAGAAGTCATTGATTTTGGAATGAATAGTAATAAAAATTAGCAATGTAATCCAAACCCCCCACTACTTCAGACAGAAGAGCAGCCTGGAAGAATGGGGATGTGGCAGGTCACAGCTCAGGCACAACAAACAGAGGGGTAT
Source organism: Rhea americana (assembly GCF_003343005.1). Lineage (NCBI taxonomy): Eukaryota > Metazoa > Chordata > Aves > Rheiformes > Rheidae > Rhea > Rhea americana. The sequence continues at coordinate 1,770,896 of NW_028185916.1, forward strand.
CAAAAGGGCACAACAAAAATGAGAATCCACTAGCCAGATTTTAATTGGAAGGGCTGCAGGCTTCCTAGTACAAGTAATTTTGTATCTGTACTTGAAGTTTTCAGTATGCAGCTTTAATTCCTTTGCTTCTGATCCATATGGAGATTCAGTTTAATTCTAATAACATACAGCTCCATCTACTCTTTTTTTTTTATTATGCTGCCTTTATAAGGGCTTCTACTAAAAGCTAAAGCTGGATAGTATTGGAAACTCTATATTCTCTATCTTGCTGGTATCAATCCTTTGATTCATGTATTCCCTGCAAAATGCATCTCTGATCCAATCTATAGTTGCTATGTTTAGTGGAACTCTGTCTCAACTTGGAAAAATCATTTGACCTCCTTCTGCTTGCATCAATCCAGTTGTAAAAGTAGCTTAACGCTGGCTCTAAATGAAGAACAGATGCTACTTCTGAATAGGACTATCATGCATCAGTTAAGAGAGAAGGGGATAAACAAACACACATATTCAAAACGAAGCCTATGTAAAGTACAACCAGCGGTTCCACTTTTGGAGACGTTCCTCCATTTCCATTAGCAACTAAAAGCAGAAGTTCTGGGGAAGATGGAGAGACTGCTAGGGTAATGACCTGAGGGCTGCTTTCTCTACCTCCTCAACGGCCCTTGAGATCCTGGGACACAGGGTACTGCTAATGAAGGATAAAAAGAGACTGGGGTCTGCCTCTACAGATGGTGACAGTACATGAAGGGCCTGAATACATTTCATGCCACATTTTAAGCTACTGAAAACAAAATCTCCTTCTCACTGACATGCACTTAATGCCCTTACAAATTAATACTCGTCTTCCTGTTCCTGTTTCAGAGGCCAGTTCCTTCACTGCTGCAGCTCAGACCCTTCTCTTCTGCCTTGCAGAGATGCCTTGTACAAGCTGGAAAAGAGTAGCATCAGCACAGGCTTTTAAAAGAGCTGGTTCTGATCTGAAACCCTGCCCACAGGGAAATGGATTTGGCTGACCTCACCAAAGCAAATTCATAATGCAGTGGGTTGCTGTCACGCTTTATTTATTTCAATTTTATTTTCTATCTGCCATTGGAAAGCATTTGGTTGAGTTGTAATATAGCTCCATGTGAGAAAATGTAATCTGGTCTCCTCCATTCGACAGAGTAGTGCTGGCTTCTTGCTTTCATGCAAGACAAAACTGCAGCTGAATGAATGATCTGCTTTGGCTAACTCAAAAGCTACTGTTAAGTGAAAAAAAGAAATATGTAACACCACTCATATATATATATATATACATACACACACACCCCTGCTATACTGTTCTTCAACTGAGAACAGAACTTTATCATGAACATATAAAATCCTCAAAGAGTTTATAATGGGGAAGTAGGTGCACACTCAACCACAGCAAGACTTGGCAGACATTACTTTTTTTTGCTATTGCTGATAGGTGATTTTTGTGTGTGTGTGTGTGTGTGTGTGTGTGTGTGTGTGTGTGTGTGTGTGTGTGTGTGTGTGTGTGTAAGAATTAAAAGTTGAAGTTCCAGAGGCAACATCCCATGATGTTTTTCTCCAAAAAGCCCTTTGCACTTGTTGAAAGTAGGCTAATGTCTACAATGCCATCTTGTGGCCACGTGGCTCTTACACGAACCTTTAAAAAGGGTGAGTGCTCCAGGTTGCTCCTGCAGAACACTTACAGGAGCAAGTCTACCTTACTTGAGTGCATTTCTTGTGTTTTGTAAACTGTCTGCAGACAGGCAGATTTCATGTTCTGTTTTGTGTAGGAGGTTACCTCAACTCAAACCATTTTAGCCGAAAAACTGTCCATGAATGTTATTTGACAGAACTAACCCAGACAGAGATTGGCCCCTTCTCAGCTACAATACTCAGCTCAAATGCCTATGTAGGGTTTTCTTTTGTTTTTTCCCCCTTTAAGCTTCGTTCAAGTACTAAATGGCGTAAGGCAAAAGAGCCCAAATACCAACGCCCAAGAGGTGAGCTGTATCTTCCTTTTCCAAAACAACTGATGATTTTGAGTGTGTTTGGTTTTTTTTTCGGAAACTCAGGGACATGAAAAGACTATTTTATTTCACAAGGTACTGAGCACTCAACCCACACAAAAAAGAGCTCATTAGGACAGCTCAAACTGGGCTCCTAGGAACGGAGGTATCTAGGACTTAATTAGGAAAACTAGTATCTCTAGTCTACAGCTGAGACAAAAACTCAGGAATCAGCTATTCTTGGGCTTTGACAAGGCTGAGATCCACACCTGAAAACTTCAGCTAGGACCAGTGTCTGCTGCAGAACATACATCTACTTACTGCCACTTAGACTATGGCCTTCACAGTGGGGACACAGTTGAAACAAATTTCTAGAACTGTAGAGGAAAACACTTCTATAGATAATCAGGTCCACTGATCTGGCAATCCATCTAGGAGAGAGATTAGAAACTTTGGGAAATTTGGGAGATCAATTTCTGTCCTCCTCCTCTGTTACACCTAAATTCTCAACTCCTGATGAAAACAAGCACTCTGCTCACCACAGAGCAGATATTAATGGTACAGAAAAATAAGACTACACTGGGAAATCTAGAATTATATTTTAATAACCTAAACTTAAAGCCCGAATACTCTGCATTCCAGAAAGAAACCAGTAAAAACCGTTTCTCCCTCCCTATTATCAACCTCCTGCAAGCCCAGATAACCCAAGCTACGGACAAATTACACAGACAAGATCAGTGCCACAAGAAAACAAGCACCAGAGCAAAATAATAACCACAGGCAGGCCCCTGATGGAACAAAGGGGTTCATGGTGACATACTAGAAGATAGCCTGATGCATCTCACAGATGAGTGCGCCATTTTCAAAGCGCTCTTTTTTGAAGTGTCCTTGTTAAATCCTACCGACTTACAACAGCATGAACTGCACTCTGCTGACAACCACCAAAGGTGTGAACCTTCAACTTCACTTTCCCCAATTCTAGCCCCCAAAACATTACACTGAAATGTCAGGAAAAAAGATGATCTAAAATTCTTCATTTCTGGATCACTATCATTGCAAGTAAACATCACCAGCTCCTCATTTAAAGCTATGCAAGTGCAAAAACAACAGTCCTTTTTACCTCATGGCAAACGCTGAGTACTGACAATAAGCAAACAATCGTTTTCCTGGAGCTCCACCAAGTTAAGAAATCCTACTGCTCTTGACAAACTGATTCCAACTGCTCTGGCTCCTGGGACTGCAATGATTTACATTCTTTTTTAGGGGTGTTCTTAGACATTTGTACTGTGGAGTTGGTGAAGGAAAAGAGACTTAGGAACACAGGACAGAGTTAACCCAGCTGTTCTCAGTGTATTAGAGGTTAACAGAAGTAGTCTTTCCTGCATTATTTTGTATTGGTCTCACTTCCTTACTTATGACTTATTTAGAAAATTATTTGTCCGTTACTTTCAACTGGTATGAGCTAAGGTATATAACTTCTATCTTGATAGAGACTTAGTCTTGGAGACATGCAGTAGCAGCATTAAACACAGGTACACTCTTTCTATGTATTTGCTGTATATAAATCAATATTTTCCACTGCTTATTGATTGTTTTCTACATTAGAAATTCAGCTCTCATCTAGCTACAATTCCTCGAATGCCATGGATAGCTAGGGGAAGGAAACCAGAGCAGGACTGTGACATCACCCGAGCAGCAAAGCCCAGCAATTGCAAAAAAAGAAACAAATACACTGCACTGCCTGCTTATCCTAATTTCCTAAGCTTGAATGCCTAAGGAAATGCTGCTTATGTAACCATGATGTGTTTCTCTGTGTGTGGCTGTATATTTCCATTTGTCTGTCAGATCATTCCAAATAATTTTGAAAATAACAATAACCAAATAACCTGTTAAACAATTCTAACCACCAGAGACAGAGGAGTAGCAGTCTCAGAGATAATTATGTTCCCAAAGGCTTTATGAAAATGTTCACACAGCTAGAGGAGAGAGACTGTTAGTACCTCCACTGCAGAAAAAGCTGAAATGCAAGATCCGTCCTTAAAGACACCAGAAAAAAAGCCACTACAAATTAGTTCAAACCTGTGGTAAGGAGTTTGCACCTTCTTATGATACAAAATAAACCATTCACAGAAAGCCAACCCATCATCAGAAACCAGGCTTCTTAGTCTCGCTACCATCAGAACTGCTTTGTTTCTGCTTTTGCTTGGCTGTTCAAAACCCCAATAGGCAGTGGAGAGAAAAATCTCTCCACCAAAAAAAAAAAACAAAAAAAAAAACCCCAAAAACTATTTCAGCTGAGCACTGAGAATGACTTCCTCTGTATGTCCTTCAAAGGAGTTTCCCAGCTAAAACAGAGAACATCAGCCTGCATATTTGCAGTGCCAGCAGAGAACAATCTTCTGCTCTCCTTCATTTATTTTTTGGGGAAAAACTGGGAAAGGGAAGTAGAAAGGACAGTAGGACTAGATGTCAGTGGGGCTGGAGCTATTTCAGATTCACTTCTTCATGCATCACAATAAATCAGACGTGGCACAGATTTTTGTCCCTCTTTTGTAGGTCACCTTTAATAAAAATGTTAATAATGGCTGCTATCTGTATATCTGAAATCTTACATGGTAGCTCTGTAATTCACTGTCTTTATCAGCCTTCTTTAACGTATAATTTAATGCTTGTGTAACTATTTTGTTTGGGTACAACTCTCAGAATTATGACTAAAAAAATCTGTACGCTAGTTAACTACTTTTTATGGAAAGTATTTCTTTCATGTTATTTTAAAACCATGGAGCCTGGGGAAGAATTTTATGGACCACAGAATCTCGCAGGATAGTTAATTTCTGTTTGAGCTGGTTTCTCTGCTATTTTAAAAAGTGCCATCAAGATCATTGCTATTTCTCTTGGTTAGGAGCCAGCTGACTATTCTGTGATTGCAACACATCCTTGTGCTGTTATTAAAGCAGACAAAATAGTAAACACAAGAGCTGTAAACTGAACTCACTCCATAGAGCATGTCAGCAAAAGTTGTGTCACCTTGTGTCTGATGGGTGGAAGCATGAAAGAAGACTTGGCACTGCTGTCCCTAACCTCTGGGTACCCTGTTACGCCAGGAAACCTCTGCTTGAAATTAGGCACTCAGGCTCCCAGAAAGAGGCAGCTAAGAACAGACTCTTGAGCTGGCTGATAGAGAGATGCTGAGGAAAGGCAAAGGCCAGCCCTCTGACTGTTCAAAACAGTGGGATACCTAATTCCAGCTGGAGGAAACCACTTATCATTACTGAGGATCTGCAGGCATTAAAGCCTCTCTTGAAGGCTTTTTCCATAAGCAAGTCAGATACACCACCCACCTTTCTCATACTGCTCTACAGAGGGAAGCCTGTCCAGATAGAAAAAAAAGAAAGGAAATCACCCTTGCTCCTCAAAATGAGCATTCCCTTTCCTCACTGCTGTCATGTTGATTGGGACAGCCTGAGGACAGCTAAACTCCAGGACTGCTTGCATGTGGTACAAAGCAGGCCTTGGAGATACCCGGTACCTTTCATAACTGACTGAGCTCAGGAAGACTAATTTATTACAAAACAGCCACACAGCTGAAAAATAAGTAAAAAGTCAAACAAAACATAAAAATCAGAGTATTTGTGCAACATTCTGATGGGCATAAACTGTTTCACACAGAAAATACGGAAAAAATACATGGCAATAAATTCACATTATCCTCTGCTACCAGATCTCATCCTAACTATCCTGTTCACACAGTACAGTGCCATGAAAGACACTTTCTTTCTGTAGGCAATAAATGGGCCCTGATCACATGTACACTGGGGATTCAATGGAGCGTGTGGGTCTTCGTTCTGTTTGTGTTAGATCAGAGTAAATGCTGTTTTAAAAGCAGTAAATGGGTGGTTAGATGAGCCCTAGGCAAGCTTGAGTTATGCACTAAATATTCTGCCTTTTGTTTCATAATTAATTATTCTCTACATCTAAGTAAAGGGGTTTTTGGGGGGTCTTTTCTCTCCAGCTTGTTACTAGCCTACTTGTGGGTGTGTGTTGAAATCTTTGCCTTTTGCTTACAAGGTCAAGTGCTTTAATCAGGAGAAAATAAATTCACATGCTTTAGTCCTAAATTCTCTGAGTGGCTGCCAAATATAATTAGAAACAAATGGCTTTATTCCTCATTTGAGAGCTCCAAAGACATTGCAAGGCAGAGAGGAAAAGCTTTCTTTGCTTGGTCGTTTTTTGAGGCACTTGTAAACAAAAAACACCCAAAAAAATCAGTAAAAAGGAAACACTGTGCTCAGAGGCCTTTAATTGGTAGAATCCTACTGTGAGGGACAAATGAAACAAGAAATGGGCACCCGGTCACATGACTGGGGGTGTTTAGCTCTGCTTGACCATGCATAATTTGAGAGTAAGGTGAGATGCACAATGGCCACGTGAACTGGGAGGTCCTGCAGCACAATCTTGAAGTCACTGTTCTCAGCAGCAAGCACTTCTTTCCTGCTTCAGAACATTATTTGCCAAGCAGACTTCTTGGTCAGCAGATCACAAGTTAATTCAACCAGCTACTTCTGACAAACATCTGGGAGTGGCAGATGGACAAATGGAAAGCTAAAGCTGATAACATGCTGAGGCCTCCATCACAGGCCTTCCAAGACAGATTTCTGCCCTTGGATTTCTGAACTGCTGGGGAGGGCAAGCAGATCCAACTTATCCTGCCCATAGAGAAGGTAATGGCAGAACTCATGATGACATGAGATGGAAGATCAGTCCTGGAAGGTGAGGAAGCTCCTGGAACTAAACTCCCAATAACGCATTAATTCCAAGGTTCATTTGCCTGCCAAACACATAACAACACAGGGTGGTCCCAGGGCTGATGATTCCAGTCCTGTGGCTGGAGATAACTGCCAGTTAGAGATCACATTTCCTTCCAGAATATAAGACAAATTGGGCAAAAGGAAATAATTGTCCAAGGGGAGGAAGAACACGCAAAGCTTTAAGAAGCAATGCAGTGGCCTCTGCCTCTTGAACTCCCTACAGCTTCCTGAGGTCTGTGCTGCAGGGTAGAGTGGGCAGGAAAAACACCCCAAGAAAGTCCTGAAAAAGGAGAATTCCTTCCGCTCTTAGCGAAGGACAGAGGGTCTGAACAATTGTTTGGGAAACTACACTGCATGGGACACGGCCAACCCATGTTCTTCCATATGACCAAGCCACTGGACAAAGCTAAAATACTGCAAGATTACCTAGAATGATTCTGTGCTGATGCTGTGGTAGAAGGTGCTGTACAAACTACACACCAGTGGGCTGAGAATTGAAAAAGAAGGGTTAAAGAGACAGATAGGCATGCCAACAGGGCAGGCCAAGACAGAAGCAGAATGCAAAAACGTTAAGATACAGTTTAAAAAAAGAAATAAAAAAATAGAAGGTATGTGATATTTAACCAAAGGAATGCTGTTAGGCAAATCCAGCAAGCTTTCCCAATGATACCCACCATCCATAATTGCTTCCATAAATAAAGGGGAAATTAAAAAATGCTTCCTTCCACAAACCATGTTCTTTCCCAGTTTATAAATTCTGTGTTTGAGGCTATGTAGTCCACCATACAAGGCCATAATAAGAAGCAAGAGCACCTTAGCTCTTACCACATTGTCTTTGAGGACACACTAGACAAGTGCCTCATCTCCTCTATGCTTTCGGTTCATCCTTCTGCTGAATGAAGAGCTGCTGTAATGTTTGCTCCTGGGCCTCTAAGTAAGGAGTCATTAATGTCTGTAGTATGTGAAGCACTGCTGAAGTTCAGAATGTAGTGTTTTCTAGAGCTCTAATTATCTCAGTACAGCCAAATTACTTCTGCAGTAAGGCCCTTTCATAAAATAGAGAGAGAATGGATCTATTTACCTAACATGGTGCAGATCAGAGTGAAAACAACAGGCTACTTTGAAGTAACTCACTACTTTTTTCCCTGGTGCTACCGGGGATCCAAAGGTCCACTTCTTGGTCTAGATCATCTACAGGGGCTGATCCGACAGGCTAAACACACACTGGTATTTGTGAGCTCAGTGTAAAGCACCAGAGACATTTTCGTTTCCTGTATCTATCGGCCCAGCCATTCTGGCATCACCCCAGAGGTACAGCAAGGGCCAGGGCTGAATAAGAGGCATGGCAAGGCCAAGTAGGACAAAGCAAAGCTAGGCTAGGCCACATAGCATGAGACACAAAATAACTACAGAGGACACAAAACACTGGTAGTATCAGTACACAACTTTGTTATCACATGCATTTGAAATGTGATATAGAAACCTGCTATTGAATTTCTGACCCATTTTATGCATATAGGGTTCCAAAGACATTCAGGATATTCAGATTACCAGTGGGTAAGCCCTAGCTAGATGCATATATAATTACTAAATTAAAATATTCGAACTTTTTTTTAAACAACAGTAGTTAGCTCCCCTCATTGTAGATACATCCTTCATATCTACTTAAACCCATCTGGACTACTTGTAAACTTGACAACTTGCATTTAGCTGTTGTATCCATTCAGACTGATGAAGATGCAGTATTTTCACATCCCTGAGTATTTACTCCTTAAAAGGTTCCCAGCTACAGAGCTACCACTTGAATCAAAGGCCTCATGCTCTCTGCAAACTCACCAGCACCGCTAGTATTAATCCTGCAGCAAGCATGAGACAAATAACACCTTCATCTCAAGACCCTCACCACAGTTTGCAATGGTGTAAGTTCTGCTCAAGCCTCAGATCTTTAAGATTAAAATGGCATTAGGCATTAATGAAGCAATACATTTAACTCCACCCATCTTACTCCTGTACCACATGGTATCACCACATTCTCCAGATGTGTGCAAACCATCACTTTTCTATCTGCATGAAACATGATCTTTCAGATCACCTGTGAGATCGTTGGTAAACTATCCTAAGAGAGTTGGAGAGGGGGAAGTAAAGGAGACAGTGATTTCCAGGTAACAATTATTGAAATGATGGATGTCTGATCAAGTACATTTTAACATGCTGATAACAACCTCACTGCATTCTACAGGCACAGATTAAAACTCCACTTCAGGCAGTCTCATCAAAAAATATAGGCATGCACTTCAGCTATGTGCAGCACTGCTCACTGATCCCCAAAATACAGAGGGGAGGAGAGCCAAGATACCAGTAAAGGCAGCTCTCTCTGCTCCCCAAGGATCTCTCGGGTCACGGCCCTGTGTCACCCCGGTGCCACGCAGTTTCACCAACTTGCTGCCACCTCCTTACCTCATGGCGTACGATGTCCCAGCTGTGCCGGCTCTGATTCCGCTGCAACCACCGCSCCGGCGGGTCCAGGTGGCCTCCACCCGCCTCCCCTCGGCGAAGGGGAGCCCCAAAACACCTCCCCAGGGCGCAGAGGGCGGCCGAAACCCCCGGGGAGGGCGCTGAGAGAGGAGCCCCGCAGCCCGCGCCAGGGCCGCCCAACCGCCATGGAAGGTTCTGGAAGGCGAGACCGTTGGGGGGGGGGCGTTGGGGCGGGGCGCCGCTGGGGGCGGGGCCAACGGGTCCCGTAAAATAGATGTATACACGTACGTGTGTGTGTGTGTGTGTGTGTGTATATAATATATATACACCCCTGCATGTAAATTTTTGAAGGAAGGTTTAGAGCAAACTGGATAAAGTTTAATGCTGGGAAGCTATGAGATTTTTCGCGGTCAGTTCTCAAATGAAACTAGAGATGGGTTTTTTCTTTAGTTTTCCAGAGGGGCACCCCCTGCAGACTGTGCAAGTGGGGTGCGGGGGGTTGTTTTCCCCCAGTATTAACCCTTACTACTCGCAGCGGCGCGACCACCGCAGCGCTGTGTCCCCGGCAGGGTCTGGTGGGGAACGGCTCCGCGTGTCCTGCGGCTCGGAGCAGTCCCCTCAGCCTCTGCCACCACGAGGCTGAGGGTCTTCTGAGAGCAGCAGCTGCTTTTTAATGGTCAAAAAGATCCTCCAGGGATTTGTCCAATCTGATTTTTTAAAACACACGTGTCCTCTCGGTATSTGTGAAATCCTGGGGCTGAGTTAAATGAAGGAGGGGAGGAAACCCCAATTCGCAGGAACGCTGGCCACGGGGACGTGAAATGTCCCATCCCAGGCTCTTCCCGTTACATTTCTAAGGCTCATTCCTCAGGCAAGACACTAGATGGAGCATGTAACATTTTTAATACTTTTTTTTTTTTTTAATCCCGTAAAGAATGAATTGCAAAGCTAAATGAAAACAAAGATGAATTTGTACCCAGCAGGCCTCACGGTCCTATCTGCTGGCTGGATACGCGCAGCCCCCGAAACAGGGCTCCGTGTTGAACACGGGCGGGAGGCCGCCCTGCCAGGGAGGGTGTCTTCGCTCCTGGCCCAGGCGCGGGGGCAAAGCTACCCTGCGGCCGCTTCAGCGCAGGCCTTTGGTTGCCCTCCTGCGCTGTCCCTGACCCCTGCTTTCTCCCGGACAAATGCGAACCTTAAATAATCCCAGGCCCAGGTGCACATGAGGGAGATTTGGGTTCCTTGGGTGGCTGCTCCCTTTTCTTTCACCCAGGCCATCCCGCCCTCCCGGGCTCAGGAGGGGCGATACGGCAGCACGCTCCAATACCACCTTGTGCACGAGCCTGCAGAAACGGGAGACAGCAAAGGCACAAGCTGCATTTTTCCTGCTCCAGGCTTGCCTCAAAGGAACCGAAGGTGTCGTGTATTCTTGGAAAGCCTGTGGGCGAGCTCTCTTTTTCTCAGAGTAATTACAATGCCAGTGAAGATTACCTGTAATGACTGTGTGCACGGTGCTCCTCCCAGTAGCAGAAACTTTCTGTAAAACTTTCCTGGAAACTTCGCCAAGGAGCAGAGACACTGACTGTAGGACAGCGGGGAAGAGGAAGGGCCCAGTTCTCAGCAGGCTGGCTTCAGGACTGTGTTAGATGGGCCTCTGGTCTGCCTGCAAAGTAGTGCTGGAAATACAGCTACTGGTCTGACATCTGTCCCTGCCCAGTGGCCTGYGGACAGCAGGCTAGATGAACGATCCAGGATCAGCACAGGGCAAGGTGCTCTTGCCCCTAGGACCTACATCTGTTCACAGCCTCCTGTGTCCTGGCTGTTCACGAAAGGGTTACAGATGCCCTGTGTGGTATTTGATAACATAAGGCTCTCAGGTCTCACATTGACCTGAGGACTGAAATAGGCAGACKAAGGGAGTGCGTAGGGGACACAGCCCAAGACTACCTTGAGAGGTCAACAGAAGACTCAAAGAAACCTGAATTTTAGTGCAAGATGTCCACGCTGCTCTATCTCCCTGCTCCGGTCTGTTGACACGTGGAGTGGACTGTGATAAAATCCCATTTCCAGGTGTGCCACAAAATCCTCACAGTCGGTCACAGCCTGGACCAGCACTGTTCCCAAACCTATGCTGCAGTGGGATCTTGTGTTTGCTGCCACTGGAAATCCTCTTTGAAAGGACATAGTGCAAACATGCACATACAGGACTTAGGCCTCAGAGGGACTGTTCTCTCCTTCCCATCTGGCCTACTGGGCAGTGGGAAAGGTGACCCTTTGCTATCGTGGGTACAAGAGACTTTCAGAAGACAGGAAGCTCTGATTTCTTCTGTGCTGAGGAATATGTGTTATATATGTAGGATAGTCACACTGCTTACTGTAGGCTAATCTACATGTGCAATCTAATCACAGGACCGATGGCAGGAACTGAGGGGCTCTCTCTATGCTGCAGAGAGCACTGCTTTCACTGGCAAGGATGAGGCAGAGGCTGYACCCAAGCCAGATCCAGCGGGGATGGAGATGGTATGAGGCATCCCACTCCCACTCTGACACTGGGAATCAAAAACCTGACCTTGCCTTTCCTAAGAAACCAYCGTATTCTCTAGCAAATGGAGTAACGCTTCTGCTCTGGCCAAGCAAATATTTAATTAGCCTGCAAAAGCGGAAGGAAAGAGGAAGCTCCAGGCCAGAGCATGCACCATCCTAGCAGAACATTTACCTGGAAAGCAGGTGAGGTGTGTTCAGCACCGGCAGGCTCACACAGGCACCAAAGCCAGTGTTTGCACAYGCTGGGTCACTGGCCCAGATCCCGAGGGGCTGGGAGGCTGCCTGTCCAGGCAGGAGGAGTGGCACTGCACTTGCTTCCTTGCAGCCCCAAGCAATGCACTGAGGTTGCAGATGGAGGTGGAGTTTGGGGCATTTCCTACTGGCAGCCTCAAGGCACTGACTCACTGTGCCCCAGTGGCCACGTCTCCCCATTTCTGAGAGGCTGCCCTCGAAGCACAGCTGAGATCTCTTTCCTACATGCATGTTGGCCACTGCTACAAAGGAACATGGCACAGGGGCACTACTTCTTCCACGTGAACTCCTTCTCGCAAAAGTGCAAGATACAAAAAACAGCAGACTCTGCTCAGGAGACCTAAATTGCAGTGAGCACCACGATCTTTTGCATTTCTACTTTCCTTCAGTCCCACAAAACCATTAATTTCCCTCTGTTGACAGCAAGAGAAAAAATGGTGTGACAAACTCAGCATGCAGCAAACCAGTGGCACAGCATCCCTTGTCCTTACTCAGACCACAAGACATTCAGCCTTCAAAACTGGAAGTGGTTGAGAGTCACTAATATAACTAGACTATTCTCAGTTGTAATTGCGACCGACTGCTTGGGCTGCTGCTCCATGCAGGCCTATGCTAGTCCATCAAAGGGGAGCTCAGCCCTGAGATGTCTGTGATCTATAGCAAGCCCTTCAAGTCACTTCAGTGCAAATTTGTTCCCAAACTACATAGCTTGCAGAGGCATAGAGAGTGTCTGTACTGCATTTGCAGTGGTTCATTGCCTCACAAGGAAAGCCTGGCCAGGAGCACTTCAGAAAATTCACCTGCAGTGTTTTAAGAAATTCCCATCTCCTTGGGTGCGGGAGATAACTGTTGCCACTGTTGACGTGGTGGGACAGAGCCCCTGCTGGTCCCTCAGCCATTTCAGTGCAAAGCCCAGCAGATCAGTTTGAAATCACTTTCATCGAGCAAACGTGTGCAGTTCATAGCCTGGTGTATCCACCTTCCTGTGCTCATACACCAGYGTGGGAACTAGAAGACTTACTGTTCAGACACTTTCGCATTCTCAAGATGCTGCTGTGGGACCTGCAGCGGTGCCAGCAGGCATGAGCTGGAGCTCAGCCCCTGCTGCTTAAGAGCTGAGGCATCTGCCATGTTCTCCTCGTCTGACTGCAGCATGGTGCTGGAAACCCCTGGTAAGGGAACAGTAACAAGAAATGCAGTGGGCAAATGGTAACTTAAACTGMCAGAAAAGTATGGCACAAGAAACCAAATTACTTTGGCTACCTGTGCAGCTACTATGAAGACCAGATCTGTGTCCGTATTCCCGTCCTCCCCATAGTTTCATGACTGATGTGGATATGGCATCATTATTTACTGTTTCTCACAATACAACAATAAACAAGTGCCCAAGAAAATTATTAAGCAGCAGATTATAACAAAGGCTGATTCTGTCCATTCACTCCCACTCGCCGCATAGTGAAACCGTGGTGCTTACCGCCACAGCCTGCTCTGAAGAACRAATGATTGAACCAGAAATTAAGACATCAAAAAAGGAAAGAGCTCTGTCTGGGGCAACAAAATGCAGYGGTGTAAACCCTCTCATTGGGTCAGGAGATGCCTACGCCTCCGCTTGCTGGGAACCATGCAGCTGGACCAGGCCAATGGTATTACGCTCTGTCCTTACATGCATCCCCTGGCCATCACCCCTGGGTTGCTGAGTATAGTTGGCTTTGCAACTTCTGTACATAGACTGGACAGCTAGAGTCTTTCCTCAGGTGAACCTGAGCCCACACATCAACACAGCTCCACTGTGTCCAGCTGCAAGCCTGCCTCGTCACCCTAGCTGGTTTTTCCCCTCATTTCCCAGCATGCATAAGAAACACTTTTTTTGCAACTTCTTCTCAACTACAGCACGTATCTGGAAGCCTTATCGAATAGCGACATCTACCTGGGCTGTGCTTGTCTGGTTGTAGTGACACTTAAGACAAGCAACCGTCCCATCTGCATGCTGCTGTACTCTCTCTCCCTTCCCCACGTGAGCTGGCAACAGCTCGCTCAGCAACTGCGCTCGAGTTTTGACCCCCTTGCTTGTGCTACCTTGCAGATGCTGAGCAGGAATGAGCACCAGGGGTGCCAGCGATCCTCGAACAGCCTCACCCATCCATACTGTGCTGCAGGGCAGAAACMTGAAGCTGCATCTGCTTTTGGGACCTCTGTGGGCTCACAATTACTAGCTTCTGGGAATCCCCCGGGAATGGGCAAGGTTTCCTTGCAGACGACAGACATACGGACACACACACACTTACCAGGACCACAGAGTTCAGCCATGATCTGGGACCACAGGTTGGCCCCAGCCACTAGATCCGTCCTCAGTGTCGACATACACGTGGTGCTGGTGGTTTACATTTCTGAAACATACTGAAGTAAATGATTTTCTCAGCTAAGCAGAAGAGGAACGTAACTGCAATCAACATTGTTCACTGAAAGACCACTTTCTTAAAGGGTCTTAAGGATCTTAAAAGGTCACCAAGTTTGGGCGGCTTGGCCTCAGCTAGGAGCAGAACATAAGTGAACTTTATTTGGTGCTTGTTTATTGGCATTAACAAAATTGTTAGTTAACATTTGACTCCAAAATCTTACTTGTGGTTGAGCGAGGAAGTACAGAGGGTGATTCTCCAGATCCCAGCTTGAGTCTGCAGCACTAGTGAAAAAAAAATTCCTGCTCTGAGATGCAAATAGAGCAAATTTGCTACAGAAGCCATGGCTAAACACGAATGTTATCCCATCAGAAGCTGTTCTTACAGTCAGCCTGACCGCAGCCACACTTCAGTGYGAATGCATTATAAAAATAGAAGGGCACTGAAGATCTTGTCTCTTCCTCCTTTAGGAAATTGCAAACTTCCATTTCTTTAATCTAATCATTTGCAGGAGGGGACATTTTCTCTAGAAAAGCCAATATAAGAGGGCTGAAAGGTCGGATGGGATAATATGTAATCCATTGCGATAAGGGCTGTTTACAGAATTATTAATCAAACACAAAAGGGAACAGATAGTAACATTTTTTATTAAATATTACAGTGGATCAAAAAGTACAAAATATCTTTTGCCTGCTATGTGATTGGGAAACTATTGGCACATAATACAGTATCAAAAGCATTAATAAGTACAATTTGGAAAACATACAAAAATTGAGTGTTTATAGTTGGCTCAGCTTTATTTCTGGTAGTGTTTAAACTAATGCAAAGGTTACTCAATAACCTTTTAAATGGGAAACTATATAATATTACTGGGCCATTTTTATATATACAAATCATCACCTTACAGAGCATATAGGCTACATAACTTGAATCACAAAAAGTATACAATATTTACAACAAAAGAAAGTTAAAAAAGTATAAACAGCTAGTAGATTATGCTGCCATTATTAGAACATATTTAAAACTATGGGGTTGGGGGGAAGAGGGGACCAGGAGGAAGAGAACAAGTGAAATATCAACCACATTTACAGCAAACACCATAGTAAGTGCTCAAGATAATAGTTTCAATGCTGCAGGCCTGACATCAGTGAAAGAATTCCCATTTCTCATTAAAATCATGACAATTGTAAAATTGGACCAGATGCGACCTAATTGACCACTACAAAAAAAGTGATCATGTGAAAGAGCGAGCGAAGGGAACTGAACCGTGGTCTCTGAAGGCACACTACACGAAATAGTCCAGTGACCCCTGGAAACTGCGTTAGACATGTCAACACAGTAAGATACAGTACTTACGGACTCATACACCAATTCCGTATGCCGTAAAGTCAATTTTTTTTTAATTGGAACAAACTGCTTTCTATGCACCGATACACTGTGCAAACCTTTCATGTCAAACAAATAGCTAAGACAGTCCTATTGCAAAATACAGCCTTTGTTCATTTTAACCCTTACCAGGAAATTTTACTGGGAGCCAGGTTCCACTCTTTAACRCATTTCCTAAAGTCAAGCTCAGCCTGTAACCAGAAGTTA
The DNA here is from genome assembly GCF_003343005.1 of Rhea americana. Classification (NCBI taxonomy): domain Eukaryota; kingdom Metazoa; phylum Chordata; class Aves; order Rheiformes; family Rheidae; genus Rhea; species Rhea americana. Next base: position 1,786,964 of record NW_028185916.1, read on the forward strand.
GTACCTTTTTCTTTTAATCTCACGACCCTTAGAATCCCTAATGAATCCTGGACATAGTACATTTGAATTGCAACAGTTCTTGGAACAGGTTCTTGGTAAATAGATTTATGACTCTATTGCCAATTAGATTCCACAGTTTCCTTTACAAACTTAGCAATAACAATGGTTTGATTGCACAAAGAAAGGCTTGTGCAATTTCATTCAATAATAAGGCCCCTTGAACTCAAACAATGCAAACAAAGCCCCATTTAAGACATTAAAAAAAAAAAAGTTTTCGGCCAATGGAGAATTCAATAGTCTTTTGAAACATTTCCAAGATTTCTGTTAAAGAGTTTTTAAACAAATAATGCACTGCTTCTGTTGGGGGGTTATGCTACCATTTCTTTTTATTTGTCCTGATGTTTTGCCCAGTTTATTATGAGTTTCCTCAGCCAGAAGCGGCCAGTCTCCTCGTGGAACAAGAGAAGCGCCTTCCTCCCCTCTCCCCTTCCCCTGCACTGCGTTAACATTGTTTTAAAAATGCTATGATCAAATTCCAACATGACGTCGTCAGAAGCGAAATCAGACACCTCGTGTAAACAAATGTATGAGTCCAGGACACACAATTTAGCCTAAACAAGAAAGAAAAGTGTTTGATTTGCCAAAAAGAAAAACAACAAAAAAAGACAAGCTTGCATTTGTGTTTGCTGTAGATTTTTATATTCTCTCTCCTTCCCCCCCACCTTCCCCTGACCCACCCCCAAACCCCTGATTCTTACGTGATTCAGATCTAGTGCAACTTTACTAGAGATGTCCTCAACATTATGGCCTCTGCCCAGCTGAGCTTGCGATTTTGTTTCCTTAACGGTTTGTGGAACAGCAGGATACTCTGCATTGGCACGTTCATGTTCTAAGCTCTACTAGTCTGTTTACGATCAATTAAATATAGTTTTACCACAGGAATATAAAGTATTTAATTGAAGAAGCTGGATCTTTAACAGTAGACGAGTATATTATTCTGGTTTCCACCTTTGGATATTAACTATGATACATTATATATTGTATTTGGCTTCATATCACGGGAAATTTTAAGGACATGCCTAGCATGCAAAGTGTTTCTTAGTAGTTTCCATTTCTGTTTTTATATTGATTACACTGTCTTTGAACAGTAACTGAGATGGTTTGAATCACAACCAATTTTCACATTGTAAAATGCCTCCAAGTCACACTTCTCTTTACTGATGTCTATGCTTAGCTGCATGGCAGTGACGTCCTTCAAAGCGAACACACGTCCACAGGAAAGCTCTTTCGTTACGAAAACCCAGTCCCTTCGCTCCCGGGCTTTTACACTTTGCAAGGACTCCCGGGAGGAGGGCTTAGCGCCCGGCGTGGGTGCACAAGGAGCATCCCAACAGGCTGCAAGTCCCTTTTTTGGCCCCGGGGAGGGGGCTGCGTTTCCAGGGGCGCCCTGCTGAGCGGCACCGGCGGAGACGCGCGCCCGCGGATGCCGGCGGTGCTCTCCGAGCCGGGAGGCCAAACCCGACCCGGCCAGCGAGCCCCGGGCTCGCAAACCCTCCGATTCAGATCAGCATTGGCTCCTGTTCTAACTCCCGAAATTCTTGACATTCTCGCAAACCACAAATCCGTTCTCTGCACTCCTCTGTTATTCAGCAGCTTGTGCCAGTGAGGTTTTGTTTCCTAAATCGGTTYTCTGGTATGCAGGAGGGTTTCACAGCCTAGGTAAGGTAAGTACAACTCTTGACAAATTCACGGACCACAATACGGGAAAGCAAAGCTCGGTGGGAGGGAAAAAGCAGCGTATGAGCCATTGTGGCAACACTAGGAGAGCGGCAGGTGCTCAGCACCTTGCAGGATCGGACCATAGGAAAAGGAACTTTGTTTGCATCCTCGCACCATAATATTACCTACAGTATGTTTATATCCATTAAGATTAATCTGAACCAGTTGCTTCAGTTTGTAAACAGTAAACGTTACCACAAAAACAAAACAARAACGCTGCTCAAAAGTATATAGAAACAGGAAAAATTACAAACACGTAAAAAAAATTAGGACAGCCACAGTCTTTAAAAAAAGTTGCAGATAAAATGATACTGTTTAATTTAAAAAAAAACAAAACCCAAAAAAACAAACATAAAGAGCACAGAATATACTGGACAAACAAAACTATATAAATTATTGTGACCAAATGTGACACTGGTAGTTTACGAAGTGGATATGTACAGTCAAATTAAACAGTGTTTACTCTTCTGTTTCTAATAGTGTTAAAATGAAAAATCTATTGCCGTTTTACTATACATTGCATTGATTGAATCTTAAAAGTTACGAAAAGTTTCCCAAAAAACCACATCCAATGATTGTATGGATTCATGGCCCTCTTCTCCTTTTCAGGTTCATCTCGAGTCCTTGACTCATTTGAAACAACGCAACGCCTCTGATCCTTGGCTCAATGAAAACCAAACGCAACTGTCACCTCTGATTTCAGTGAGCTCAGGACTGGGCCTGCATTTCCATGGCTCCCTTTGAACTTTTGCTCTCACCATATACAAGTCCTTTCAGARAACACATATGCAAAATGCAATTCTTTTTCTTTTCTTTCCTTTTTTTTTCAGGGGGCAGGAGAAGGGGATAAGGGGTGATGTGGGAGCCAGAATTAAAGCAGCAGTCCTGTCTGGATCCAATTTGGAAGCGTTCCACTGCACGGGGTRAGACTGCATCCTGGTTAAGAAAAATATAGATTGCTAATTCTGCAAGACATCATCACAGGGAAGGAATGTCACCAACTTATTTTTTTTCCTCAGATTTTTTTTTTGTGTGTGTGTGTGTGAGAGAGAGAGAGAGAGAGAGAGAGAGTGAAAGAATTTACAGTTTTGTGCTGGGGTGTACAGAGGACAGCTGGGAAGATGGGAATGCAGCTTGAGGGTTTATAGCAGCTAAAGGATAAATGCTATTATGCAAAAGGTCACCGTATGAACTTCCTACAGGTGTTGCTGCAGCTAAGTGTCTGTACAGTTGCTGCGAATTTGCAGGGGACGTAAGGAACTGTCTCTGCACCATGAAGGAATGAAGAGCCAAAGGTTGCATTAGTGGGGAAAGCATGGTCTGATTTTTCAAGTACTGTAAAGGATGAGAATACCCGGGCGGGAGGCGATTGTTCAGCCCTGCACACAGTGCTCCTGGATACAGGCCTGTGAAGATGGGGGTTGAAAGGGGAAATTTGTGGCCTTCCAACATGCTGCCAGAATGTATGCCGTGCACGGATTTGCTGCTTTCCCCCTCTGGATCGGGAACCTTTTCTTTCGCCGGGGTCTCCTTTGGTAAGTGCAGAGGAGAGACAGCTCGGATTTTTTTTTCAGAAATGACCTTGTCCAAATCCTCCAGGCTCCGTTTCAAAGGCCGGGCAGCACCGATGGTTTGAGGGCTCGTCCTGCGGCTGATGATCGGATGCACCATCCCTTCCATCTTCCTCAGATTCTCCAGTCTCTGGGCCTGCTGTTTCCCAGACCTGTGGAGCAGCTCGCTGTGTTTTTTAGGGGCCGTCATGGCCATGGGGGACACGCGGCAAGCTTTAGGGTTGCAGTCTAGGCTCACAGCCTGGCTGCTTGCAGCTGGGAACTGGGAGATGCTTTTGCCTTCTTGCTGCGCCATGGATGCGTGAGGGAGGCCGGAGCCTGGAGCCTTTGCAGTCTGCTTGTGTACGCTCTTTGGAAGACTCAAATCTGTTGGCTGATCATCTGAGGAGGCCTCCACTGCTGCCTTTTTTTCTTGCTGATGCAAAGATGGGTGATAATTTAAATTTAGTTTTTCTTGGTGTTTGTGTTGAGTAAAAGTAGAAATATTTTCTGACTCTCTGAACATGTCCCGAGGGAGATACTTTGATGTCTGTTCATTATTAAGGTGGTGTTCTGTGTGCCTATAAAGACTGTGCAGATGAGGTGATGAATAAAAATCTGCCAAGAAAGTGGGCACATGGGAGTGCTGCAGTGCCCTTTTCTCACTCATTTTATCTTTGCAGTCCTGGATATCTGTCTTCGGTACGTACGACTCGGCAAGAGAACTGAGGTGATGTTTTGAAAAATCACAGCGCTGATGATCCGGTTTACTTAGTATGTCATGCTTAAAAACATCATTAATCGATTTCCTTTCTTCCTTCGTTTTAAAACTCTGTACGTGTTGTATGACTGATGGCCTATTAATTGCTACAGGATCCGAATTAAGGGCATGGGGACCTTGTGATATGCTTGAGGACAGTTCATCTCTGCTGTTTAGTTTCTTTTTGCTAATCAAAGGTGGAGGAGAACCGTATGGATAGCTACAAGACAAGCTGGCCCCACTGACCTGTGACAGCAGTTTTTTCTTTGCCAGGGGTGACATGATGCCTGGATTACCTTTTGAGTAGAGGAGTGGTGTGTAACCAAAAGTGGAGTCATCGTTCATGGAACCGGGCAGCTCCTTCTCCTTGAACATGTCAAAGTTCTGGACCACCAGCACTTTAGGTGTTTGCTTGAGTGCATTATGGATATCTTCATTTCCCAGCTGATCCACTTTCACTGTGCAGTTCGCGATGTAATCGGCCATCTCCGGCAATTTGTCGTCTTCCATGTCGCTTTGAGTGGGCAGCTGGACCGGAAAAGCCGTAAAGGGCATTTCTGGAGGTTCACTTTCTAAGCTGTCAGTAAAAGCTTTGTGTAACCTTTGTTCTGGCTTTGCGTCTTCCAGGGCATCTGCTGAAGGATGCAACTGCTTGGTGATGGTGGCATCCAACATGGTCTCCTCCTCTGAGGACATTGCTATACTTGAGAAAGAGGATGAGTGCTGGACTTCCTCCTTGGCCTTCTCACTATTTGAGCTGTTTTCTGTCAAGTCTGTCTTTTCCAGAGGCAGTGGCCGAGCTGCCTCTGGTGAAAGAGGTGGAGGGCCTTGCACGGGTTGTTTCATCTCTCCCACTGTAGGATGTTCGGGGAAATTTTTCTGGTCTGCTGATTCTTGATCCTTCTCTTGTTCTGATGAAACCTAATAAAATGATTCAATAGACAGTAATAAGAATGCTGTCTGTGTTGGCAGACTGTTCATAAAATCATACACAGTACACTGTTTGCTACTTTCAGAGATGTACTTGTCAATCACCTTGTTGGAATGTGAAAGCTCTAATACCAGGTATCAGAGTCAAACAAAGAAATGTACCTCCTGGAGATATTAAGAATTACACCATCCCTGCTGGTGTCGTAATAAGGCATTTCAAAACAGCACATTCGTAACCTGACTAGAGGCACTGGTGGCCTAACCAGATCGCTGAATGCTGATCTCATAGTCTTTATAAATAATTACGCCAATGCGGAAGAGCATATTTCATAACGTGATCAATAAGGCTATAGAAATTTCTCTCACTTCACCAATAAAAATTACGAACCAATCCTACTTTTTTTTCTTACGTAATGCCAAAAATACAGTGCCTCCAACTTGGCTATCTTAAAATTCAGTGATCACAGAAGAGATCATTCATACCCGGTTCTGCATTAAAGTGTGAAAATGATAGAAATGGAATAGCAGGAATCCCTATTGTAGACAGCAAATCACTGCTACGGCTTAACTGGGACACGCATTTTTTTTTATTAACGGATTAAAATGAAGTTGTCAACATTCAGTAAGTGTATGTGCACGCTATTACAAACATATCTTTTATCCGTTATCGTCAATAGAGCTGCAGCTCTTTCTGCTCCCCCATTAATAAAGCTGGCGCGCACAATTCGCACTATTCATCCCATTATGTAGCCGGCTGAACTGCGACCCGCAAAGGTCATTAGAGCGTCCCATCTGCGATCCAGCTGACTGACAGCCCTTTTCAGAACCGCTGCCATTCTCCTCTGACATGTCGTGGTTGAAGACAGTCATAAAACAGCAGCATTGTGTGAGCCCTTTATTATTATTGTTTTCTTTCTTTCTTAGTTGTAAAGATAAGACGCATCAAGAAAGTTATTATCTAAATGCTGCTTTATGGTCTACCATCGATTGGAATGAGGGACAGGAAAAAGTCCTAACAAATCTAACCATCCTAGAGATTTATTTCTTCACAGCTGCTTTTAAATATTCCTGCGTGTTTGGTTGGCCTATTAGTTACAGTGTCTGTTAGTCATTGTAACTTTTTCTTTTTAAACTAATAGCTGCCTTTTTCAGTCCAAATACCATCATTAGGTCCTTTACAAAGTACTATCACCAGTCCCTGGAGCTTATAAAATTACAGGAAAATACCAGACAGATGAGCAAAGCAAGGAGGAAAAAAAGAAGGAGAAATCATATTTAATAACTGTACATTCTGCTCTTTGTCTCTGTTAAGCAACATTTTGATTGAAGTTTTAGCTATTGTGGGGAAATGTGCAGTAAAAAGCTAATAGCATTTTGCCTGGTATCTTGTTTCTTTGACTATGTCATTGTGACGGCAGGAAAACAGTGAAGAGCACAAAAGCAAATGCAACCCTAACAAATTAAAGTTACGTTCTCTCCCTGCATACTCATCACTGTGCAGGAGGTGAACATGCAATTGAGAGGACTGTGCCCTTGCTGCTCAACCCCACTTTTAGAGATAGCAGATATGGCCAGCTCCTAGGCCACATGGTCGCTTGGTGGTGGCCATGCCTCTCCATCTACAGATGTAGCTATGAAGGTTCCCCATGAGCAGCAGCTGCCACCACTGTCCCCAGATAAGGATGCACCCAAGTGGGACGCCTGTGATACAACCTGGCATGGGGACTCGCTGCCAATGCATGTGCCACGTGTGAGGGACAGGCGACCTCCTGCGCTGCGCCCGGATGTGGACGTGATGGGACGGGATCAGGCGCCTCCGTTCTCCCGGCCACTGGAAAGGTCACAGCCTGGGCACGGAGCTCATCCCACGGCATGGCACTGCTGAGCTTGCGTCCAGGCCTGCAGGCCCCTTTGCTGCCAGGCTCCACGTACCCACCTACTCATACAGTGATCCCCACCAGGCTGATGTGCTTAATTGCCCACCCTGATGACACAGGGGCAGGACACTGCCCTACATCCCAATCAGGGGACAGATTAATTCTGCTGCAAAAGGTACCATCCCACAATAGGAAACTGCTACAATTGTACATTTTTATTGTCTCTTCCAGGCTCCTTACATTTCTGATAAGCACAGCTTAGGAACTCTTCCTGCAAATCACACACAAAAATAACTTCAGTTTAAGCAGCAGGAAGTTTGAGATAGGGAACAACAAAAGCGAGGAAATTCAAAGTTAAGGCTGACGCTCCATTGCTGACTTGTTATGTTGTGCCGAGCTGTGGCAGGCCCGATAGTATGTAACATATCTTGCTGATCCAAGGCCCCACAATAAATAACCAGGCACAAAGGAATGACAGGGGAATGGAGCACAAGCCTTAACTTCGCATTTCCTTGCCGTGGGCAATTTGTGTTGCAACCTTCCAGTGACTTAAGTAGGTTTTTGTGCGCTCTCCTCTCCATGTATTTTAATCAGAAGCAGAGGGGTTCTCCCCCTAAACGGGTTCCCTACTTTAAAATTATAGCGTGAGAGAAAACAAAAATCTCTCCCCTCTCTGTGAAGTCTCTGACGCTGGATATTACAGGCGCTGTTGATCAAGGCTATTAAAAACACAAATTCTAGTTCAGACAGGAGACGAGACTTGCCACCGTAAGCATGACTTAAAGAGGTAGCAGCACGCAAAAATCAAAATTTCCTGCTCTTGAAACTGAGTAGGCAACGTCTCAGATGCATCCCTGTTTACTGGCTCTGTGATTTTTTTAAACAGTGAGGAGGAGGATTGTTGTTAGCTGAGTCAATACCAATTTCCAGGCTGGTTTAGAAACAGGCAGGACTTATGTACCTGCCAGACAGCAATGAAGTCAAGGGAGCAGCCCGAGTCTGCTGGGCACGTCACATGGCTGCTGGCATTCTTCAAATACTTACAACACCTTGAAGGCTGCTGTGATCTGGCAGGCTGGGGGGAAAAGCAACATCTTGTGCACGGGGCAGYGCGTGAGGAGCTTCAGGGACTCATTCGCACCCCAGTGCAAGTGGGGCACAGGAGACGTGGGCAGGACTCACAGAAAAAAGACACATTGGAGCAAAATCCCCACTGATTTTATGTCCCTTAGCAACCCCCTTATTTGCAGACTAACATGAATTTTGCTCATCTATCCTATCATCGGCTGTGAGCACAAACTCTGTGGCAGGAGGCTGGTGCTAGGACGGTGCTGGCTGAGACCCTGCGTGGGGACCAGGCGTCAGCAGAGGGATCTCTCCCAGCGGGAAACGCTGGTGGCACGAGAGGGGGAGYGGGCAGGCCCGGCAGGCTCAGTCTCCCCCAAAAGTGACCTTCCAGCCCAAGGAGAAATCGCAGGTGACGTGGTAAAAGCCCTGGCGTTGACAGGCGTGTGCCYACCTCTGCAAGCACGGAAGGGCTGATCCCGAGGCTGCCATTACACAAATCAGCTGTATCCAGCAGTCACCACAGCATTATCAGCAGCATTAGAGGTTCCCGCACCCTATACTTAGATTAGGAAATAACTGTGGTGCTTGTGTGGTTTCCTTTTGGCAGCTGCTGATCTTCCAGCGGCGACCGCTGTATAACACAACGAGGAGAAACGATCCTCGTTACATCCAGGGCTTGGTTTCCTGCCATCGCYTCCACGCAGTATGGAGCTAACTGGTGGCCGTCCGCAGCCCGGCAAAAGCGCAACACGGACGGCGCTGCAGCAACCGGAGCTGCGCGCGGGAAAGGCCAACCGCTCCGAATCCGCCCATTTAAACCGTGCGCCGTACCACTGGATTTCACGGGATTAAAGCTGTACATTTTGAATTGAAAGTTAAAAAGCAGGAAAGCAACCAACCTCAGATGCATCCTGGGGCTTCTGTGCATTATCTTTTTCCTTCTTGCTCTTTTGGTTTTCATTTTTGATGCGTTTTGTTCCAGACACTTTTGTTTTCACTTCACCCTCCTGGGAACTGTTATCCTGTTTTCGAGGTTTCACTGGAGGCAGTGGCTTATCTTCCTCTCCTTTAATAAATCTTTCATATGGCAGGATTAATCTAGGGGATTAAGGAACAAATAATTGATCAGGTTTTGCCATTCTAGCAAAGAACAAAATGTAACTACTATGAGCAGTTTACCTAATAAATCTATTTCCTTCCGCAGTGTAAAAGCAACCCTGTAAACTCTACATCTACAAATCCAACTGTGATAAATCAACTTATTTGGCAAGATTATCACGTGGTGTAAATCCAGTGGAGCTGTAATTGGTGTAAATCAGGTGTCAGCAACGCTGCAGCGCTGTATGCAGCTGAGGATATGAGCCACGCCGTTTCAGATCGATCGAAAAAAATTACTTATTTTTTTTATTTTTTCCTGCCTCTCCTTAAAAGCACAGAGCAAACCCCAGGGAAGCACCACTGAGCAAGCCGCTAACAGCTTCGTGATCTGCAGGCTGGTTCCCCTAAGCGCAAGGCGCAGGGGGCCCTCGGCGGCGGACGAGCGCGGCAGGGTCCCCGGGCGCCRGCACCGGCGCCACGGCCCCCGCCTCTGCAAACCTGCCTTTTCCTCCCTAGCACCGAGCTGGAGCCGTCCGCCCCGGGCGGAGACGGGACGGCAAACCAGAGAGGAAGAGAGTTAAAAAACGAAGGAAATTTTATCCCGGGAACTTTCCTCCACAAAGCGTGTGAAGCCGCTCTAAAAAAAGAAGAAACAAGCAAAAAATATCCTCCTCCCCCCCCACCCCGTCGCCAAAGCATAGAACAGTTTGGGCTTTAATCTATCTGTTTCCCCTCTGCAATTCGTGATCTGAAAGGAAAAATAACTGATGTAATTAAAAGGGATAGATTGCATTACAATCTCAGTTTCAACTTCAGTGATTAAAGTTTTTATAATGCATTTGGTATGATTAATGACTAACTGTGGGATTAATACAAGGCTCAGACTTTAAAAATATGAACTTTAATACAGCAAACATAATTTGTTTTAAAAAAAAGACAAGCTGACGCTATGAAGAAAATGTACTTTGCTTATAAACAACATAAATCTGTTCAAATACCAGGAATCCTTAATTATCTTTAATCTAAGACTCCAAGGCAGAAATCTCTTTGGTTCAGATATTCGTTTGTTATCCTAGAATCAGTTCCTAAGCATGCAATTTTGATTTACATACTTAGATGTTCAAACACAGTTTGGGCTTAAGAGAGCAGAAATTAGATTGCTCGCGATCATAATATTTTACATTTTAATAAAATGCAACATAAATTATGTTAAAATATAAACCTAATTTATGCTATATTAGAAACAAAATTCATTAACTGAGCATGCTCTGACATGGTATGTGCAAAGAGGCGTGAATAATACTTTCTAGCCCTGAATTTGGCAGGGCTCCAGTAATGAAGCTAAGCAGAGCCCACAGGGAATATTCATCTTCAGATCCCATTACAAACTGAGTTTAAACATGTTACAGCTGCTAAAACTGGAAACTGCTCCCTCTATGCAAACTTAGCAAAATAATACGCAGTTGCCAAATACCTGCTTCCCACTGTAATATTACAGTTAATGTGTGTATAATAAAGAGCATAACTAAGCAGAATAAGGGGAAAGAATGAAAAAAAAAAAAATCTTGTTCATACTTGAGGGCTGCTCGACGTCGGCCGCCGGGCGCGCGCGTCGGCGCGTGCTCCGCCGGGGCAGGCGAAGGGAAACCCGCGCCGCCACCCCCGGGTTTGACTTTGTTTTGTTGCCATGGGAATGCGGCACCCGTGGCGGGAGGAAAAAAAAAGTTATGTGTACGTACGTGTGTATATGTGTACATAGAATAAAAACGTACACGTAATGAGAATYTTATACCTGCGCCTCCCGGCCGGCGCAACGCCTCTCCACGCGGGCGGCGGGGGCGCGCAGCTTGGACGGCGCCGCCGCGGCGGGGCGGCAGGCACGACCGCGGCCACCGCGGG
>NW_028185916.1:1798148-1800343 GCF_003343005.1 Rhea americana
AAAAAAAAAAAAAGGCAGCCGAACCCCTCCGCTGTCCTCCGCGCCGGGAGCAGCAGCCACCGTCTCGGCCGCTTCGAAGCGAGGCTGGATTTCGCACGCGGGGGGAATTACTGAAGTATTCAGGAAAAAAGGAAAGGGGGGGGCGATATTTTGTGGTCTAAGGAATATTTACTTGCAAAAGCTGGGAGAAAACCAAATAAAAGGGTCTTTATCACGATCAACATTCCAATATTAAGATTAATAAAATGTATTATTTATAAGTCAATTAACATAAATAGAATATGTAAGCACCAGTGTATTAAAAAAATCTTTCCACAGGCAGCAGATTTTTAGCAGCATGAGGCTTTTTTTTATTTTTTTTCCCCTGGAATAATACAAGAATAACATTTTCCAGCCAAGAGCAGAAACAGTAGGGGAGTCTTTGCTATCACAGAGCTTCTTATTAAATTCAGTCACTGTGAAAAGCGAGCCTTTTTTTTTTTTTAAATAAAGACAACTTAAAATCAATACAAGTTAGATTAACAAATCAGTACTATACTAATCCTGATTTATTACAATCGGCAACATTAAGTTTAATCACGTATAAACTGCTACTCTAAAAAAAGATTGTGCTTTACTAAGTCCTGAATTAAATAATGGTGCAGAGTGTACTGAGTTTTTAGATCTGCATCATCTGATATTATGAAAAATTCAATGTACTTCTCCGCAGCAGATGTCAGAGGTCAGCAAATCTATTACAGTAATGTAAGTAATCTGGCTTTCTGCCAACCTTTTTTTAAAAAACACTGAAGCAGATAATTTTATATTTACAAATTCTAAAATCCTCCAGGGACTGAATCTCTTTCCCAACAAAAAGCAGAAACTTCACATTAGAGAAATGTATTTCACAGTATATCAAACATGTCTTCATCATTAGCATTTCATAAAAAGAACAAAAACGCCCTTCATCTTTATTAGTCAACGTTTTCTCCCAGCCACAGAAACAGCAACGCGCGCGAGGCCCGACCTGAGCCGGGAACCGCTGCATGTTCACGTACCGATTACGCGGAACGGAGGCGCGCCCGGCGCGCTCTCGCGCGTTTCCAGCCGATCAGCTGGGATCAGGATCTGTTTTAGGGGTGAACGAGCACGTTCCTCTGCCATCCGATACTTCTTAAAAAATTTTTTTTTTTGGGGGGGGGAACTTTCTGAATTTTCAATAGTTCCTTTGTTAAAGCATCTGTTACTCACGTAATTGAAAAGATGTTTGTTCAGTGGCGTGCTTGAGAGTACAGTTAYTTAATCTTAATGATAAAGCCCTGAGGACAGAAAATCATAAGTAGAAACCTCTCGTTATTTATCAAAAAAAAAAAAAAAAAAAAAAAAAGAAAAAGAAAAGAAAAAGGGGACTAAGACACCTCATCCATCTTCAGGCTCAAATTCATGCTTGACGGAAAACTATTGACACAATTTGCAAGTTGCAGACTTTCATCAGAGCCTGTGCCTGGCTGCGCTGGGAGGGGGCAGCAAAGCGGGGTGCGGACAAAACCACCCCGTCCCTTCGACAGGAAAAACTGCTGCTTGGCAAGTTTTTTGGGTCAAACAAAGAGCTAGCTGTAGTTTACAGCATGACATAACACTTGATTAATTTTTGCCCGAGGATGTTTTCACACTTAACAGTGTAACCCAAAACCTTCTATTAATTACAGCGTGTATTAAAAGACAACCATACGCGTTTTCAGGTAGATGTTATAACAAGCGCCTGTATTTTCCTCCCTCTGAAAGACTGGCTGCTGCCGCCTATAAAACCGTGCTGGAACGCCTGCACTTCACCCGAGTTACCGAAATGCCAAATGCCGTAAGGAAACCAAGCAGCAGTGGTAAGGAATGTGGGACCCTCCCGCACGTCGAATTACCCCACARCATCCTCAGGGCAGAGAGACTTCACGGCTGTTGAAGGGAGCCGTGTAAAAGGGACTTACTTTGACCTGCCTTGTGTTTCTGATAATATRTAATATTTACGTGAGCAATTTAGATGGGGGGGGAAAAAGAGGCCGAAGGGGCTGTGAAGGGCCCAAGGCACCGTGCCTCCTGACGCCGGCCCCCTGCAACGGGACGGACGACGTGCGGCGCGCCCTGCAGGTGCCCCGAGGCCACGGTGAGGGGCGCCATAAAAACCGCCGGGGTTTTGCGCCCGCGGCCCGCGGCCCGCGGCG
>NW_028185916.1:1800513-1819589 GCF_003343005.1 Rhea americana
TGCCGCCGCCGCGCACCGAGCGACGGCCCCGCGATGGGAGACCATTAATGCCTTTTATATTGGTAATCATCTGTAACACGAGCAATTAAGTACAGTACTAATGGACTATAGCCAAGAGCCTGGTGCTAATATTAAAAACTGACAGAGATGAATAGGTTTGGAAGGGAAACCGGGCTGACAAAGACATTTTTACGAAGTGCTCGGGCCTATCCGGGATAACCCAGCCGGCGGCGGGTTCAGGCGAGCCGGGACCGCGGCTGACCCCGCACTAAAACCCTTTCGCCCGCAGCGGGCCGCGCCGGAGCAGGGCCGCGCCGCGCGAGCGGCCGCAGCCCCGCGAGCCCGGCGCGGCTCGGGAAGGCGAAACCCCGAGGTTCACCCAGCGCTTCCTTCCCAGCTTAGCCCAACCTCCAGCCTAGCCTCACAGCGCACCTTCGCGCTGGAAAACGCGCGTGCGTGCTCAGCCGGGAACGTCTGCCCCGCGCGGCGGCCCCGCTTTTAGACTAAATGTCAACCGAGCACGCTGGCTGTACACGAACGTTACATTCACAGGTGCTGTAGTCAGAAACACCACCTGAGACAAAGCAGGACAATTTCATCGACTTTTTTTTCCAAGTCTGAGTCTCAATACGGTTTTCCTGTGGTTGGGAAAAAAAAACAAAAAAAGCAGCTAGCACTAGAAATCCAGGGACCGGAGCAGTCACTGAGGGCTGTCGTACACGTGTACACGTGTTTGGGTTTTTCAGGCCAGACTGGGTAAAGCACGTTTCTGGCTAGCCCAGGGCTAACCTGAAGATCCTACAGGCTTTTCTTCTCCAAACGCCACCTTCGGCCAGCCGGCCGGGGACCCGGAGAAGCCCCGGGAACGTCACGGGCCCGGGGAGGGACCGCGGCAGGCGCTGCGCCCGCCTCGCGCGCCCGCCGCAGCCCCCGCCGGCCCGAGCGGCCCTCCTGGGCAACGACGGCGGAGGAGCCGCCGCACCCGCTAGCTGCCCTTCCTCGTTTTTCCTGGGGGGCRGTCGGCTCCGTTTTGCAGCCTCCTTCCCAGCGAAGCTGTTGTAAAAATTAAGATACGAACCAAAGAAAAATCAGATGCTCGTTTTGTTGATTCTGTCACCGGAGACGYACGCCCTGGTTTAAGTCACTGTGGATTACCTGACTAACCTGGTGGGGGAATATCCACCACGTCTTTAAAACCCCTCTCCCTCTCTCGTTCGCCAATTCTTTACAAAATGCTTTGAAGGCTCTCCAAATTAATTTTTTCATTATTAAACAAGCATTTCAGATTTGTTATCTTACCTTTCATAATGTCTGCGAGTACACGTAGCAGCACTTGTGCTTCCAGGGTTACCACCTAATTCATCATAAATATGTTTCCATTGTCGACGGGCTGTTATCTGTAAAAATGGCAATGGAAAATTTAATCTTGCATCTTTACAGATCCTACAGCATTTCAGTTCACAACAACAAATGCATGTGTGACACTTTCAGAACACCATGTACTACCAGCACTATGAAAGCCCCTACAGAATATACAGCGTGCACAGAGCTTCGGGTGCCTTTTTGTTTTTTTAAGTTGACACCATGTCTATTTTATTTCTCTCTAAAATGGAGTGATCTGCCTGATTCATTATCAAGTCACAAGCAACGCAGCCTCACAAAAGAGGAGCTCAATCAATATAGGGTCATTAACCATCAGAAGTTATGCAGACAAATCCCACCGTGAATTATGAAAATGAAGCTCGAACCAAACTCGGCACAAATAATGATTACGTAGTTATTTTAGCTGAATTAGAGAAAATAAATCTGCTGCAAAATCCAAATCTACCACAGAATTCTACAAATCCACAAAAGCATAGTCCGTAACTCTATATGTTACAAGCTGTTTATTTTTACCCATTTATGTCAGTTAAATATATATATCAAATATTAATGAAATCTTAACATACTCCAATGTTAATATTTGAGCTATGTACTTTATTGGACCACGCTGATGAAAATAAACATCTTGTAACATATTGAGTTGCATACCATGGTTCTGGATTTTTTGGTACAGGAATTAGGATTATACAGAATAACAGATGGAAGACCTGGCAAAAGAATTGTTTCTGAATACCACTTCATTATTTTATATATTTAAAACAGGAAGAAAAACAGGAATAGGACAAGCTCAACAGATCGCCCTTCTCTGCCTGCAGCTCATAAACAGGGCCAGTGGAAAATTAGGGGGGGGGAGGCTGGGGCAATTTGGGGAGAATTTTATCATTTTCTGTGGAATGCTGTGGATTTTAATACATTCAGCCCTGGAGGCTTCTCCAGAGCTCCCCACAGAGCACTCAATGGCATTTTCTGAGGAGCTAAAGGCAGCAATCAGAAGAAAACAAATATTACAGCTTGCAATCTGAGGTCTGTAATTTTAATCTAAAGAAGAGGAGCTGGCTACTGTCATTAAATATTACAGGCTAAGACGTGCTTTTTTCATCTCTACATAAAAGGAAAGCCCCTCCTTTGCTGAAATGATTCTCTACAGGCAAGAGGATGGCTGGAGACCCATTATTTGATAATGTTACAATTCCTTCAAGTTCATTGTTTGCCCAGTTCTTAGAAATCATCAGCACCTCCCACTCACAACTGGTACCTCTAGATAGTTTGCACCTACAGGTATTTGTAAAAAGGAAGCATTTTATCTTAAATCCCATTTAAAGCAAAATGGACCGACTGCATTCACTAATTTTCTTCTGTCTTCTGGAGCCAACCCAAAGACCGGAGGCGTGAGATGCCCCAGTTGAGGGATACGTTCTGCACAAGTGAATGATTTAAGTAACAGATCGAACTCTCATTTGAGGAAAAGTTTCATTCTAAGTCAGTTTTGTTCGGGTTCTTAAGCCACTTCTCCACCATGCAGCCCACACTGCTGCTGGTTATTATTATGGAAGGGGTTAAACATCCRAAGTCCCCGTCGCAGAGGAACCCCGGGACGGCAGAGGCATGGCCCGACGGCCCGTGCCTCCTGACGGCTCCCCAGGGTCACCGGTGCCCGCTGGATCGTGGCGAGAGGCTTTGTATTGACTGGAGCTTCTGGCGGCCGGGGGGACGAGCGGAGCAAAGGCGCACACGGCTGATCTGGGGCTGTGCTTCTGAAATCACTCGACCGTGACCGGCGTCTCTCCCTTCTGGGCTGTTTGGGATAATAGTATTTACACATCAGACATTTGCCCAGCTTTATCCAGTTCTGCCTCTGCAGCGGACCAGAACTCCCTGGCAATTAGCAAAACTGCGCTCTCCCACGTACGGAGCTCGGTTTAGATCTCTCCTTCCCCAAAACGAATGTTATTCTAACGGAGCCTAGGGTTGAGCTCTCCCCTGCTCTGCAAAGTGCAGGTTTTATGCTTAATAAACTTCAAAGGACCCAAGTAAGTGATAAATTACATCCTTAAACAAAATGCAGCTCTGTGGAAACTTCGCCACTGTCACGCGGGGCAGCGTCGCTGGAGCCAGATGCTCACGCTGGCCACATCCAGATAAAGTGTCTCCTTCTCGTCTCCCTGAAGTCTCTCCCAGCCGCTTCCAGTGAGARGAAACCTCCTGAGGAGCCAAGGAAGGGCACTGCTCAGCGACGYGCTGCTTGTGGTTATCATTCATACCGAAAACGCCTGCCCAGCGGTTTCCACCTCCGAGGGGCTCGTACGTGTTCCTGCTTAATAAYGCGCCTCTGGCTGCGGCACAGGGCAAACGGAAAGCCTTGCAGCAAAAGGTACAAAAATGTTAAAGTACTTTGGTTGCCTGAGCAGATAATTTCCCATAAACTATCAAAAGCAAGGTGCCGTTTTCTTAAAGGCATGGAAGGAGAGTGGACTAAGACCATGCAGACACAGCAAGAGCTTTAACAGATATTTCCTGAGCACTTTCAGTATACACTTGTTAATTCATCTTTAGTCTCTTGACATACATTGACATGCTCCAGTTGATAATGTTAAAGGAGGACAAAGTTCCCTCGTTGCCTTAGATTTCCCATTTGCTCTTTTCCCAGCTTCCACTGGTATATATATCCCTCACAGTGCTCACATTTCTAAGGGTGCAGGATGCTCCTGGTTCCCCCATCAATCAAGGGAATTGGATTGGCAGTCTCATCTCCTACAGATTTCCAATCCAGCACTGGTTTTAGTTTCGAAGTTTAGTTTTCTGGTTTCCAGCCCCTCTGCACAATTTGCTCCAACCTGTASGTCCACAATCCCATAACTGGGCTCACCAAGAGCAACCAAAGAAAAGCAATGATCTTAGCTGTTAAAGTCAGGGATTGTTTATACAAAGTCTTTCTTTTATTGGTGGCTTCTGCTTTGAGAAATCTTAAAGATCTTCTGCACCACAGCAGCAAATCTAATGACAGATTTTCTGGTCACGGCATGTGATCTTCACAAAGCTCTTCAAAACAGAGCTCTCGGTGTTAGATTAGTTCTGTATGACATAAACTCAGGTATTTTGGATGCCACTGATATGTCAGCTTCTTTGGGCTTGCCCAGATGCAAAACTTTGGTAGTTGTCTTGATCAGTAATTTTTTAAAACTAAAGAACTTGAAGCCAGTGTTGTGGCTTCAAGGAGGCAGCAGATAAATGGGATCCTTCAGCAAAATTTAGGCTGCTACAGACCAAAGATTAGGTCCCATGTAATTTTCTTTTTAATCTTTTATCTTTCTAAGACATCTTCAGGTTGTCCATTCAGCACCAGTCTCCTGCCAAGATGAACRTACCAAGGCATTCCTTGTGTGTTGGCTCTGAGGGGAAGATGCCACTTCATGACTTGCCAAAGACAACTTTTTGGATAATCCCTGGAAGTTTCTCAATCTACGAACATCTGCACATTTTATTCACTTCATTCAGGACGACTGAGAAAATCCCAGGCCATGGTTGTTCAATGTCACTGCAGCTAAGCCATCTACAATGCAACATTGTTTTGAAATTTCATCTAGGGATTTGGGGATATTTTAAATCATTCACTGCTGTGAGGTGCTCTCAGGTCTGCTATACAGAGTACTTTCCAATGCACTCTCTTATTATTATAAGCAAAGATGCTTATTTCATGTATCTTTATTTAAGAGAAACATAATCTCACAAATTCCAGAGAGACGTCTTCATCTGGTGAGGAGCTGGACCAATYTGCATGTGTTTTTATTTTTATTAGGCCTGTACTGTGCTTAAGAAGAACATTGTCCCAAGGAGTATGCGGGACTGCAGTATTACACAGCTATAGATGACAACTTTGTAAGAATTAGTAGTCAAACAGAAAATGGAGAGATGAGAAAAGACCTTCAAAAATGCTCTAATGGGAGAGCCCTTAAATAAAAGCATATGACACACAATGATGACTTGACACTACTAAACATCCCGTATGTACAGGTAACACCTTCTGTTAAGCTTCACTGGATCCATCCCAGCACCTGAAACGTGATAATCAAGGAAAGACTGGCAGATGGTTAAGAAAGTTGTTGCACTTCGAATCCAATCCCYGGCTGTTTTCATTCACCTTTCAATTCTTAAATGACAGGACTGGACTCAGAGGTCTTGCATTGCTTGGCAAGTCTGAGCAGAAGCCGAGAAACACTGTACATAATCTCTGATTCCYTGTCAGAGACATTTTAAAAGCCCCATCAAAGCATCTGTACGTGGACAGGGCAGGGGATGGAAGTGAAAATGGGCCGACTACCATTCTTCTGCACACACAAGGATGCGAAGTTTGCAACTGATCTCACCAGGAAAGCTTCTGTGCTCCCTAGTCAAAAACTAGTTAACTGACCATTCTCAGTTCCAACAAATGATTTTAACCAACCTTTTATTTGTTGCTTGTTTATACAATGGCTGTCACGTGCTGAAGCCAAATATCCATTCGTAAGCATTTCTTCCCCCACAATACTTACAAAAGACCCACTTTCACCTTAACAAACAAAACAGAAACTTGCGAAACTTTAAAGCAAATTAAAGATGATGAAGCCCTTAAAATGGACCAATGACTCATCTAAGTTAGACAGTTGGGTCTATGAAGGTAAATGCATGTTAATCAGATAAATGTGTGTTAAATTTGAGGAAGCCTTTGTTCTGCACATGACATATCATCATCAACAGATATTGGCATCATTTGGTCACTACTGCATCACAGCACTCACTTAAATTTTAAATATGAGACTAAGAAGATCTAAGATCCTGGAACTAGTACTGAGGTCTGTATCACCCCAGCCATTCGCTGCCTAATAAAACAAGAACCAAACACAAAAGCCTTCCATCAAAGTTCACCATGATAAAACATACACAGTCAGTTGCAGCTTGGCAAACTCAGTCAGTGTAAAATGCCCGTAAAATTTAAAAAAGAAAAAAGAGGATGGATAGCTCAAAGCATTGCAACAGCTATTGGTTTAACATTCAGAGAATGTAAAACTAAGTCAGATCCATATTGAGGATGAGATCATCAACAAAAAAGGATGAAGTTGGGTGGCCTCATGCTCCACGTACAACCTAACTCGCATGCACACAGTCTTGCAAATCTCAGCTCTTCTACAGAGAAAATATGAAAGACACCCATATCCACAAAAATTGGATCAGGCCCCCCTCACTTCAGCCCCATTCACTCCCAAACCGGAGCTGGCCTGAGCTGTACTATCGTCGCCATTTACTGACCAGCAAGCAGTTTTTAAGTTTCTTGTCTATGGAGAATAAGCAAAATCGGTACATTTTCCTCAAAGGTCACAAATGTGCCTCACCATCAGAGCACGTTTTGGTGAGACAAGGACAGGAGCTTTGAGATGAGGATGGACTGAYGCTACTTGACATGGATGCCCACCTACGGGATGCTTTACATTTCTGCTGCCTTTGGTAGACCTGCCTCAGCGGCCTTGTGCTCACAACCACATCGCCCCAGCCCTTCCTCCACACATGCAGGTTCACCTTCTTCAGCATCTCTAAATCCATCCCTGCCTCTCTCATTCTGGCACTCAACCTCAGCTCTCTCCAGCAAACCACCACTTGGGCATCCCAGTCCCTTCAAGCAGATCCCAAACGTTGCTGTGATGTTACCTGCCTCCCTGAGCGCTCTGCCCACGTCACCCCTGCTGTCTCCCTTCTAGCCTTTGCTTGCACTCTGGATCAGGTTCAAGCTTTTAGTTCTCATCTTCATTGCACTTCACAACTCACAGCAAAGACTCCTGGCTCCTAACTGCTGTGACCATACAGCCACAGCAGCTAATCATGCATGTACACCCATGAGCGCACACACGCACACCCCTCGACATAAGCATGGTATGTGCTGATTAATGAAAGATAGAGAAATAACAGAAGCCAAATCAAGCATATAGTTTTGTTGAGAGTGTTCTTGTTCCACAAACCCCTAACCACACGCACGCTAATAAACCCTGTTAATTTAGAGAACAATATGCGTTATTGTATGGAAAGAAAATAGGGAGTTTTACATTATTCGTTCAAATGACTTTCTGCTTCTTGATAGTACATTTCTTCTTGTCATTTCTCTGCAGCACAGATATGTCCCAGATTACTTCGTAAACAAAGCAAAAATAATTTCTTTCATCCAACTGCGGCAGGAACTGAACAACTTAATCTGATCATTGTGTGCAAAGAAAATATTTCCAGTGACGACATCTTCCTATGTCAATTGGTTTTTATTACAGATGTCGTCTCTATGTGCCATATTAATGCAGCTCTTTCTTCTCATTTCAAGATTTTAATCTAAGTTTGTTGCTCTAATATTTTATTGGTTCAAAATACATGCTGTAAAATCCATGGCCATCAATTTTTCCTGTGAGCTAAAAATAAACTGCTCTTGTCAGATATGGTTAGCTGATAAAAAGTGTCAGAAACTTTTCTGAATTACTTTGATAACTTCCTGTTTATGTGGTACTGACCCTTGTCTAATAAAGATCTTTTACACTTGGAATAAGAGAAGATACTGCAGCATACTATTCCTTAATGGACAATGCTGATTACTTTTGAAAGCCTTTAATATATTTCCCATATTAGACATGAACAGATGTCAGGGATGTTGCCAAGTGAAATTTCTTTTATGCAATCTTGGCTTGTTGTACAATAATAGCCCTTTCTCAACATGGGAAAAAATTACAGACCCAACTAATTTCCTTGACAGGGAAGAGTTACATATGTTTTCCACTTGTAGTTTTTACGACAAGTTTACAATTTTGCCAAACCTGGAACTAATTGGGACTGTTTCCAAAAATGGTCCAATAAACCCACAATGTGTATAGCTAGTCTAAAATGCAGCAAATGATTGTTTGCTTTTGTATTTTTTTCTAACAGAGAAAAGTTAGATTGCACAATTATTTCATTTAAGTTACTTAAACACTTACTGTTTCATATCCTCCCAGTTTTTGAGCAGCTTGAAACATAGTCCAAAGGTTAACTGTTAGAGGGACAATAAGTATTTAGATAAGCATTGCATTAACCAACATATTTCAAAGAAATGTTAATTAAACAGTTTAAAAAAATAGAAAAAATGCTCACAGTCTCTCAAAAAGCTGCTGTGAAATAATTTGCAAAGACATATTTACATAATCTGAAGAGTAAATATTAGCCCACACTATATATATACTTTTAATTACATATAAGAGAACACATTTAGATGGCTTTAGAGGACTGGAAAAGTATCCTGAGACAAAGGTAATGGGCTCATTTGACTTTGCTGATAAGAAACACAGTATAATGACTGTAACATGTTTCCCTAACTTTGATAATAAAAATTACTCATTGAAAAGAATGTTGGTTTTAATTATTTGTTTAGCACTGATTTCATTAACAAGCAAGCATGAGCCGCACACTGGCTCATGGAGAATGCCTATTGATTAAACAACAATATCCAATATTTACTGTAGCCCAGATAACGTCCTTCATCATCAATAAACAATGGGCTGCGCTTGAATGGGGCCTACGGGAACGAACCTGGGGGAGTTCAGCTGACAGGGACCAAAATTACTATGGAAGGGGTGGTGGTGCCTTGCCCATGGTTGTGGGCTAGGAGGCTCAGAGGCATCTCCTCCAAAAGATGTGTTGGGAGATGCTTGTTGCCTGCTCCATCGCTCTTCCTCCTCATATGCTTTTCCTCAATGTCCCATGGGGCCACTGTTTGCTGCTAGGGTGTCTTATTTTTTTTTAATTTACAGAAGAATAATTGACAATAATTGAATAACTGAAGTTGGCGAAAGGCCTATGCACCATGCCACCAACAAAAGGTGATTCCCAATAGACACACCACAAAGACGCTGTGCGTCGCAGAGGACCGGCTCTACTTCCCCATGGGTGATGCTAATGCTGTAGTGAGCATAGTGCTTCTTCCCACTACTGTAGTTACTCTGGCAGTGTTTGCACAGCTCTTGCTGGACAAATACAGAGCCTGTTCCTGCAAACATTTCTGCTCATCTCAGCATACTTACTCTTGGCATTTAAGTATTTGTTGGATCAGGCCCCCAATTTATAATGAGTGTCAGGCAACTTTCAGTGTATTTCAGCCATCCCTGCCATCCCTGGCAGAGAATCTGAGAAACAATGCTATAGCTTGTCTTTTGAGCCTACTCTGTCCCCCTGCTTGAGGGAGTGCAGAATAAAATGAGGGGAAAAAAAATCACTCTTCGACATAAAAACGGTCTGAAAGCCTCATTGAACCTTGTATCATTTCAGAGCTATCAAGAGCTTTGCTTAGGCCTTGATTTAATCTGAATCAATGCATAATGCAACGAAGCTGTTCATAGTACATTAATTTTACTTCCATTTCAAGCAGCCAGTTTTCAGACAAACACTGTAATCATTTGGAGTTATATAAGTTTATAATGGCTGCTGGAGGCCTGTTGCAATCAGTGCCAACTGCTATTAGGTATGTAAATTGTTATGTAAAACATACAGGTTTGACATTCTTCATCAAAATAACACATGGTTTTAATCTGAGAGATAAATTAGAGTAAATAGTATTTCAGCCCATAGAGTCCCCCCTTTAAGTAATTAAAGTATCATTCAATCTATAGGTAAAGAGGAAAAATACCCCCATTTACAGCTTTTGTTGGAAATGCTGAAAGATCTACACTTGCATTGCAATATTTGTGTAAAACTGAATTGCAACTGTACCTTCTCCACCTACAACTGCTTTAGAGATTGTGGCACTACAAACTGTACATGCCAAAGCAATTCTAAAAGCTGCATTCTGTATTAAACAGACACAGTCTGGTTTTATATTCTCTGAAGTCAGTAATTTATTAACTATAAACACATTTTTGTGCTTAAAATATGATCCCTTTTGTGCCTTTCTTGACCACCTTTAAATGTCTTCCTTTAATATTTGTCCTTTCATAAAGAACATCTGGGCACAATAAAGATACGTCATATTATTAACTCAGAAGAAAGGCATTACAGACGCTGCAGATTTACAAAACAGAAAACTAGAGAGTTTTCAGCATGCCTATTTCTAGTCATAATCAGCGGATTTAAACCTATAAATATCCGGCAGCAACTACCCCAGAAGGAAGCGATGCAAATCTAGGCATAAGAGACAGTAAAATGCTTGGACTGGAAAATTTGTAGATATAAACATGGTCCCCCCATCCATAAGGCTTTAAAATAGGCTCCGTGTGCAAATGCTTTCTCCAGAGAAGCCAAACCATTCTAAAATGTCAATAAGAAAGTGAGAAAAAGGATACTTACTCTGCTTAAAACCTAAATAGGGTATTCGTTCAATTGGTGTTTTCCTTTCTTTCATATACTTATAAAGTGCCACAAGGAAAGCCTGCTCATCAGCTCTGCATTCTTCACCTACGGCAATCTTTGATTTATCCTCACTTGAGCCTTTTTTACAGTTGCTGTTGTTACTCTTGGGTTTGGGCAAAGCTGACTTAGCCTCACACTTTACCTGGGAAAAGAAAAGATGTCACATCAGATCTGGGTAACCTTTAATTTTCACTTAAGGAATAAATACCCCTTCCTAACAGAATGGCTTGTTGAAAAAAATGAAGGCCAAACCACGCAACTGTGTTTGAGGGGAAACAAAGGAAGCTATTTATAGAGCTAAATGTCTTGCTCTGAATCTTAGTCACAACATTTTTAAATAGCCACATCTTTAAATCGTTATAACCCATTGGCAATGCTCTCCAGCTCTGCGTTTTTCTGACTATACGTTGCTATGTCACAGACAGCTCCCATCTCTCGCGTACACTTGCCATTAGCAAGTCTAATAATAACCTTCGTTGCAGGACTGACACGGAGCGCCGCTGACTCCCGCAGACACCCGTCGGAGCCGAGGGGCTCAGCTCCTTCCAGGAGCGCTCCGCAGCCAGCTCGGCGAAGACGCCGCCTCCTCTCCTTCGGCCCACCACAAGAGATGCAAACTTTGGCAAGCCTCCCCCGGGCAGAGCGCTCAGCACACATCAGTGGAGGGTCTGCTGCAGCGCAGGCTTGAGGCAAGAGGCTTTGGGCAGCTGCTTAGAGTTAAGCACAGCTCTCTGCATTTAGCAGAAGGAAGAGGCGGGTAGCAGGAGCCGTCGCTGGTAGACACGAGCAGCCTCCATGCACGCGAGTCCCAAAGCTCGGCGCTTCCCGCTGGCTTCCCCGGCACGAGCGTGCCAGTCAGGAAGCCAACAAATTGGAACCACTTTACTTCTCATCAGCATTCAGAACAAGGGGGGAAATACCCAGCGAGACTGGCTTAATCCTGCAGTCCTCCTGAAGATAATCCTCCCATTGAATCAGGCAAATTACTATTCGAGCCTTCCCACAGTTTATGTATACAAATAACAAAAGAGCACATCCTTGCAAACTGATTTTTAAAAGCTCTCCAGACAAACCACACCCACGATGGGATCAATACATTTCCAGCGAAACGCTGCAAGTCCTCTACTATGAGGCAGTGGAGGTGGTCCTGGGCTCTACTTTGGGTATGTGCTGTCCCTTCAGCGCTCTTGAGCGTTGTAAGGAGCCTTTTGATGCCTCCATACCCCAACCAAGCCATGTCCACTGTGCTCCCAGGGGGACGAGGAAGGCTGTCAAAGCCCGTATTTGGGAATTTAGGAGGAGAGCGGTATATCTCACTGATGAAGAAGGCAAGAGTTTCAGGGAGCATTTCAGTGCAGCTGGCACCAACCTTTCCATAACCTCCAGTAAACCATCGACTCCGCCGTCGTCCCCACTCCTAAGCCAGCTGCTTCACGGGCACTCATTGACATTTCGCAGGTAAGCGCTATGGAGAGCATTATCGCAGTGCCAGAAACAAAGAGCAAATATACTACGGGAAAGACTAACTGCGATGTGCTTATTTTGTCTCAGGAAAGCTACCCTGTGYTCAGGCTCAAGGAAAGCAAAGTCTTTTCCTTTACACTCCTCAGCATATTAACTTTGCAAAAAGCACTGATTTAAGGCTAGCTGCATCTATAACCTTCCACAGACATGAGACAAGGCAATGCAGGGTACCCAACTAGAGGCACAGAGAGGGAGAAGTGGCCACAATTTTTGATGTTAYTCAGTATTGCTGAAAAAACTCTCCCTGCTGGACATCTCAGGGTACAGGYTTGCTTCTCCCAGGGACTTGAAAAYGGATTTCCTGCAAGAYTTTTCTCGTGTGTTTCCTCTATTGCCCGATACTCTCTGGCCCGATGTTACAGAGAGGTKGTCTTCCTCGTGGCGTAAGACACAAGGCTTTGCCTTTTAGTTGTAGATAYGCTACTGATTGGACTTCTGTAAAGGTCCTGAGTTTCATCCAAAACGCAATGAAGCTAGTGGGAATTTTTCTTATTAAATTAGCTGTAGATTGGCTTACTCCAGTTTTCAGTTCAGAGCTGTAATTCCTTAATTTTTTTTTRCTTTGGCTCCTTGCAAAATTATTTAACAGCTTCCTCTTACAAAGTTCAAATTACATTGTCATAATTTTCAATGCCATACCAAAGACTGGGTTAGCACTCCCAATAGGAACTCATAACTTCAATAAATTTAAGATTTTTAATTTGAGCTGTAAATTTGTTGCAAGCTGAAACTTGGAACAAATTCTCTGAGCCTGGGAACAATTTTTCGGTTTTGAAGCCCACTTGCTAGGTAAGAATCTATCTATCTATCCATCCATCTCCACCTTTTTAATATGTTTTCTTTTTCAAACTGGGCAATTCAGAATTATGTTTGCAATGCTGGCCTGGGCCCGAATGCTAAATCAGATCAAGGCTCACTTATATGAAAGCAAACTAATAGTAAGGGACGTTACTCCCAAGGAGACATAAGGAAACAAAGAAAATAACATATAAAAGGAGCCGCCGGGAGCGAGAGAAYTTCGTGTTATACACAACCTCCTTCCCTCCGGTGCTCAGAGAAGAGAGGTCAAAGCGCCTGTTGAACTCAAAAGCGCCCAAGTGCAAAGCGAGGAGGCTAAGTAGTGTCAGATTCAATGAACCTTTGATGAGGGCTGCAATGTTTCATCCATTCAGCGTTCAAGGCACGGGCCTCATCTCTGGAACGTCACCACCACGTGACAGGAGATATGAATGACTGCCATGGCCAAGGATTAATGGGAACCGAAAGGGCCAGGTGCCAGTCCAGACCACGCCGCTGTAAATCCAGCGTAAATGCATCCAAGTCCCTTCGAGTCATGCCAGATTTGCCCCGGGGACTGGCAACTGACCTAACTTCACTCTCGAAACACAAGCTTGAATCTTCCTAGAAGACAAAGATCTGGACAAAGGTACCGAACAAGGAATTTTACTTGACTATATTCGCTTTCCTGCTCTGCCCCCAAAGCCTTAACAATTGCGTTACAACGGGAACGTCCAATWTCCGCTGGAGGAGTTCAAGCTCTTTCGCTCGAGACCCGCTACGAGTTAACACGTCCCCAAGGGAACAGGCGGTGGAGGCTGCGGCAGCCTCTCCACGGACAGCTGGGAGCCTACTGACGCGGGCTCTGGGAACGTCTGACCACGGCTTACTATCCCTCCAGCCAGAAGTCTAGCATCCACGATCAAACGGCAGGTGAACGCTCACGCATACACACGCGCGCTTGCTTTCTCCTGCCAGCGGTCACACACCCGCCAGACCGCTACAGGACTTTATTTAAGAGTTTCAGTCAGATAATGTCTGAGGCTCTCAGAATAAATCTTCAGGCCTGAGAGCATGCCAGGCCACCTGTGGCTGCAGGAAAAGCAGACGCTGGCAACTTTTAAACTAATTTCCCAGATCTGGCCCTACAGATGAAGTGAGAGATTTATTTTAGCATTTGCACTAGGAGATGTAATGAGCAGATTCATTTGGGGACAATTTCCATGTTTAACAAGTTTAATCCTTCCAGCTCTTCAAGCCGGCCAGACCAGGCAGTTTTAACAAGTCTTACAATGTGTTTTTAGACACTCTGAACGGGCACGCTCTTTGGGGACACTAAGCCAGAAGAGCGTGTGGGGACAGCGAGGTTTACAGTGGAGTCTGCATGACACGAAAATCCGCCCAGCCCCGATGGCACATGAAGTATGAAAGCATCTACATTCCTGGGAGATTTTGGAGAGAAGTTTGAGATGCACCTTTCCATGAGAGCTGGAAAAAAAGCAAGAAGTGGTACACAAGCGAGCTGCTTCCTCCGGCAGCATCTGTGGGGCCAGGACCACGCGGTCTGTCTGTCCTGCTCTCATTCCATTTTTAACAAGTCACCTAGATGGGAATTTGCTCAGAACTACATACGAAACCAAAYGTTTTTCCATGTCAGCTAACAGCAAAAGTCGACAAAATGATCTGCTCGTGGCTCAAGGTAAACATGTCCTAATGAACTAAATTGTACAAAGATTGCTAGTCRTTGGCAGCTAAGAACACGAAACTCAGCACGTCATTACAAACCRCGTGGCTTGTGCTGTGCTTGACAGGCTCAGAACCACAGTCTCCAAAACACCACTTCTTCCACCACTTCCCTCGACCCAAACCGTTCAGCCACCGCGTCTCCATYGCACCCGTCCCCCTGCCACCCCCGAAATTGGGCTGCTGTCAGGCACTGGGTGCCACGCACCGAGGATAAAAGAAGCACAACTTCCAGTCAAGAAGGACTCCAGCTGGAACAGGAGTACGGCCAGGACCACTGCCAAAAAATTTTGGTATCTGACTCAAGTGGATTTGTCCCACTTATGCTAGCAGTTTGCAACTCTGCTTTCTGTGGATCCATTGACAGCATTAACCAGAGATGGAGTGAGGACAGAAGACAAAAATCTCTGCTGAAGCACAGTGTGGAGCCTAAGATGATCACTTAACCACAGTAGATGGACCTTGATCCCCCTTCCCCTCCCAAAATTCACTTCCCCTTCTTCCCCAGAAAGCTACTGGCAGCGACTCAAACTGCATAAAGTGCAAAAATTCTGCTTTAGTGGGTTTCTGATTCACTGCCCACCCCCCTTTGAAGTACAGCCACAGCCCTGAGACACGGATTGATGCGAAGAGCCACAGCGAAGTCAGTGGGACCAGGAGCAAGGACGCTACATCATGAACACGTCTATTATTTATAATGAAATTAAGCTGGCCAAGATAATTAATGCTATTAATATCTGCACAATGATGAGCACAGTATGACTAGATAAATAGGCAGAATTACTTCTTATCTGAAATATCGTCACATTTGACTAGTAGGGTGAGCCCGAATATAAACAGAGTGGATAAACAATTTGGTATGAAGTGTTACTGTTGTTTTTAATTATCCAGTACCTATATATCAGGTGCTGAAGAGGCACAACTACTCATGGCACAGTCCAGGGCGCTTTGACAACACAGTCCAGGCTGCAATTTGCTGCTAATGTTTTWACACGAGACCTGTCCGAGGGGAGGGGGAACGGAGGCAAACCGAGACGTTGTCACACTGCGGATTTTGCACGTCCTTCCGCAGAGCACAGACWCTCAGGCGAACGCGAGCGGGACCCGGCGGGGCGGGCAACGCCGCCGCTCCCACGCCTGCGGATGCCTCGGCGCAGGCTCCCGCGGGGCACAAGCAGCAGCGAAACGCGGCTCTCGGGGCAGAGCGCCCGCACGCCCTCCAGCCCTTCCTGCACCGCCACCAGCAGAAGGCACAGTTCTACCCGCGCTCCTAGGGAGGAGGAGGAGGAGGAGGAGGAGGAGGAGGAATTCAATCCGCCCTCCTCGGAGAAGCGGAGAGCCCAGCGCTTCCACTCGACCTCTCTAACCTCCTAATCTCCCGGCACATTCGCTGCCCGCACCACCACCAGCCTACGTGCACCTACAGACTCAGTGCACTTCCTGAAGGGAGAACCGCAGCAAGGCAAATGCTTTGCACATAGGCACCCACCGAACGTCTGGAAACAGMGGAGTCAAGAGGAGCTGATCTAAAAATTCAGTCGAGGCAGACGTGCTTAGCTGGTGCTCAGGGCTATCGCAGKGACCAAGTTCGCTCACAGATAAGCATCTACGAGTATTCATCTTTCTAAGTAATTTTCCATCTTTGCATCTTACGGTTTCAAATTAAATCATCCTGAAAGGAGCCATTTGTGCTTTTTTTTTCTTTAAGAGAAAACYAAATTCCTATTTAAAACCACAGAGGCAACACAGAAAATAGGACATAAATTAAACTACAGACATGTCTTTTTAAAATCATTTTAAGGGAAAGACACAAACAYACAAATGTCTAAGAAATAAGTCTGAAAAAACAGACCAGTGATCCAGCTTTTACTTGCAGCATGGGCTAAGCACTGCAGCAAATATAGCACACTCTTTAAAAACATGCACTATTCAGCAAACTCTGGAATATGCAGCTCACTGCTCAGTGTTAAAGAGCCAGCCCAGATTTTTTAACTTTTGTTCTAAATTTCCTAATTTCCTCCCTTATCTTTTCTTTTTTTTTTTTTGGTTCTATTTTAAGTCAGGATCTTAACATCACGGTAATGCCGTTTGTGTATGCTTCTTAGAAGCCATTATTTAAAGGCAGCTCTTGTTTCATACTCTGTTTATCTTTAAACTTATATTTAGAAGTACATTGTAACAGGGTGAGCCGCTCACTGGTTTATTTTTAATTCGAAGGTACAGCCACAAACTATGTTTGTGTGTCACAGAACGTGGAAGTTAACACTGGATGCCAAGAAAGCTTAAGCACTACCAGTTACCAACAAGCTGATAGCATTAGGTTGTTGGGTGATTATAGTCGCTGGTAACTTTGAACACAGATGTGGTTTAAAGTGAAGAATAGAACTATTGAAGAAAAACCTGCATTTCTCTCCCCAAGAAAATAAGTTACGTTCTACATTTGAAACAGCATGCTGAGAAACAAAGGCAGAGCTGTATCTAAAAAAGGAGAACGTACTGAAAGGAATATTATTAAGTGATTTACCTTGGCAACAGCTTTGCTTTCGGAATTATTGTTGGAATCCTTAATGCCGTTTAATGAATCTCTTCTCTGTGGGCATGGCTTCTTTTTGCGTGGTCTGCCTTTAAGATTTGGCGCTGAAAATTAATGGAGAACAATTTGAGCACACTGTCTTATACATGGATTCTTAACAGCTGAAAGCATAACAAATAATTCCCCTACAACCAGTCACAGAAATGTACACATCTGTCTATAGTAAACGCTCACTATGAGGTTCCCATCCTCCATGGGTTACATCTTGACACACTATATGTTTCTATATCATATCCCCCAAGGCTAATCTATTCTACTTTCACATATCTAATTAATACCAAGTCAAACATTGGTCTCCAAAGGACACAGAGTGAAAGCACAAATATTTCTCAATGGTACAAAAAGAACAAAACTGAATATTAATAGGGTACTTTGCATTAATCAGTCTACTGCATTTATTATAATTATTTTTAATCTTCAAGTAGAAGTACGAACTAGCATTTCCCAACTTTGGGAAACATCTGTTTTTGGAAATGTTCTGAAATATTAAAACTCCGTACAGTTCCAAGAAATGTTTATATATCCTGTCACTCTTGTCAAAGTTCTTCTGAAAAAAAAAAAAAAAAAAAAAAAAAAGAAGAAGTCCTAAAATGGATAAAAAAAACTTAGCAACGAGTTCTACAAGTAGACCAGTACTGCAGTAAATGATGGATTGTTTCATAAGGGTTAGACACCATACATACAAATTAACATGAACCACTTTCATTTTGTCCAATTCTTAGGATGCTATGATGAAAGAGCTCCGAAATAGCACATAGACCAAATCCTAACCGTGCTGAACCATATGTAGAATGGGATATGGATTATAGCAAAAAAAAGAAAATCAGATTCATCTTTCGATAGCGATATAGCAACACAAATCATGATCACATAGAGAAATGCAAGATAAAGCAGCAGTTTGTTCATTACTACATGTCCTGCCTGTTTTCRGATTTCAGAATCAGTCTCTGGCTACCAGAGCATCATTTAAAATGATAAACAATCATTATCTAATGACCGTGCTGAAGAAGATAATTTGCTTTAAACCTTTAATTTCTAGGTAACTATTGTTTTCATTACTTAAAGGGATGATTGGAACAACGTCAGAAATCTAAACACCACAAACCTCTTGAGTGCCTCCTAATTGTTTCTAATCTTACATTTGTCACACAGTAAGCCAGTGGTTTCAGGACATTTTACATTTTAATTACTTTGCAAACACAATAAAGGGTGTTAATTTGATTTTGTAGTTTGAATAACAGTGTCATATCTGGTCTGCTTAAAGAAAAATAAAAGCCATGGTTTTAAGACCTAAAGTCCACAAAACACATCCTTTTTCTTCCCCCAGCACTGACATGCAATAGAAATATATGCATGTGCATGTGTTTAAGTCTGTATTTGGGCAGATACAAAAATATATGTTTAACTCCCTGCAGAAATCTCTCCACATATCTCTGGCGAAGCACATTGTGCTTCCTGGAAAGTACTGCGGAAAGCGAGGCGGCAATTGCCGTCGGAGGCTAACATGCAAAAGCAAACAAAGAGATAAAGAAATTGTTACCCATTCCAGCCGACAAACATCTGCCTGATTTATATCTGCACTCATGAGTGCTACGGCGCGCGCCAGCCCACCGCCCCGCCGGCGCGGCACGGCACGGCACGGCGTGGATGTCAGCCTCGCGCGGAGCCGGCCCGC
>NW_028185916.1:1820356-1841872 GCF_003343005.1 Rhea americana
CCTGGTCACTCCAACATCCTATTGCCCCATCACCTTGCTGCCCCATCACCCCACTGCCCGGTCACCCCAACACCCTATTGCCCCATCACCCTGCTGCCCCATTACCCTCCCATCTCAACATCCTGCAGTCCCATCACCTTATAACCCTGCTGCCGTGTCACCCCGCCGCCCCAGCACCCTGCCGTCCCATCACCCCCTCACGCCACCACCCCACAGCTCTGCTGCTGCATCACCCTGCTGGTCACCCCGCCACCTGGCTGCCCCGTCACCCATCTCCCCGCTGCCCAGACCCTGCTCCTGCACCCGCCGCGGGCAGGTGCTTGCGCCGCGCGCCCTGSACGCCACGCACCGCTCCGCAGCGGCGGATAGCCCCCACCGTGCCGTTAGGATCTCGCTGCAAAAGACACCGAGGAAAACAGAAACGCTCCCTCAATCTCCTGCGCCCCAGCACGGGCGCGCGAGCATCAGCCTTGCAGCGAGCGGCTCCCTGACGCAGCCCAAGCACGGGCAGCGGGGAGACGCCGCTCAGCTCGGAGCCAATACACTTCCGCGTAAATCGCTTTTTTTTTCTAATAAAGAAACTAGTTCAAGGCTCAGTGTTTTCCAAACATACTTGTTAGCCTGCGTTTTGGCACTGCACTTTGCATCACATTATAAAGCACTCCTAATGTTTTGCTTAAAAGCTTTAAAAGCAAAAAAGGCATTTGTTACTAAATTCCAGGTATATTGAACTTGCATATAAATACTGTTTGAATTGGAGCATTCGATGGCAGAATTGGCACAAAACCATCATGAAATCAGGTTTTCTGCATCCTTCCAGTTGCTAAGGCAGTAGAAAACGTCTGCTCCCAGAACGCTCCAGGACTGGTTCGTACATGGCACACTGGTATTTTAAATCACTTTAAACCATTTCAGATCAGACACACTATTAACAAAAAAGCAGCAATATGAATTAATACCAAAAGAGAAGGCCCTTGTCTCTAATATCTCCTCCATAAAAGAAAACAGTTGAAATAGTTCCAGTAACACTTGAAACAAATCCATTAACATTTGCTCCCCAAACCATTATAAATAAATGCATTATCCGAAGATTATTTATATTTCAGCTATATCCCATTTTATTCTCTTGAGCAAGGCAATATGACTAGGACTGAACAAATAATTTATAACAAGGCACATACTTATTTTAATTTTGCCTTATTTTTTGTTCCGCTTATAGCATATTCATGAGCACATTGCAGATCTCTTGAATTTGTTATCGATAATTACTTTACAGCAATTTTACAAACTTGTGGCTTAATCCAAACCAGTTTTCCTGATGATATTGGCTGTTCAAGATGTACTGTTAGTTACGTGGATGTCCCCTGTCTTTTTCTGCTCTCTGGCTGAAGAAGGACTTCTGGCACGAATGCCTGAGAATATCTGAAACAATTCAATTCCTCTAAAAGCTTGTGCATGTGGCTTTCAAATTCACTTTCTGCAAGCATTTGTGCCAGTGAGAACTGATCACTTGCACATTCCCAGAAGGTGAGAACATAAGCAAAGCAAATTAAAGTAAAAAAATGAATAAATAAGTATAGAAAAATGTTTGCATTTATTTGCCACCTCCATAGTCAATATGCCYGAAATAGGAATATGAGAGATACGACATACTACCAGTTTAAATAAAATACTTTTTCCCTGTGCATTTGACAACATGTTCGCTTTTGCCAATCTGTGGAGTTCGTTCGTTCTTTCTTCTTCCCCGTGTAACAAAGCGAGAGGGGAAAACTCACCCACCGAAATGCCCGCTGGAGCCCTTGGGGGCCTGCTGAGACCCCTCTGTGTGGACGAGGAGGCTGCTCCAAGCTGGAGCCCCATGGGAGGGCACGCCACCGCACAGYCGCGTGCCACCACGCTGGCCAGCACCACGCTATGTAGTGACGTTTTCCAYGGAGAGCTACCGGGAGGATCTGGGAACGGCAACGCTTAGAGCCGTGGGAGCCCGAGCAATCCTAAATACATTAAGGTCTTAACTAGAGACCTCTAGTTCAGACGTCAAGGGCRTTACCCATACCAGCTATCTAAAGCCTCTGCTTAGGTGTGATGCAAAGGATCAGTATGAGGAGCACAGGCTCCCCATACAAACAAGCATGCAAACCAGACCGCCTACACGCCTGCAACAGACGTGTGACGATGCCCCGGGGAGCAGAGCTGCTCCTGCTGGGGCCAGGGGCGCACTGAAGGGCTGTGGGGAGTGAGGGGCACCCTGTACGACACCACCAGCTCCAGCCTTGAAGGGTCAAACCCGCGGGAGCGAAAGACGGCATTCATCCACTTACATCCAAGCACGCSCCTAACGCCTTCCTTGGTCATGGACCCTCTTCTTGAGATCATAGCTCGTTCCAAATTTGCTAGTCACCACAGAGGGTACATTCACTTACGAGAACGGTAATGCCCAAGAAATTATCATCCCTGCAAAACTCATCGTTCAGATACCAATCCGGAGCACAGCAGGGCAAGTCTGCAGCAGARAAGCGACCTCACCTGCTGCGTCCCAGCAAACATGTCAGGAGCGACCCAGTAAAACACACCCAGCTGCAGACGCACTGAGTATGAGCTCACACGCCTCGTGATGCAGGGTGACACTGGCCGACGGCCACGATGGCGAGGCAGTGGAGCACAAAGGCAGGCTTCCCACCCCAGGACGGTGATCTTTCATATACACCTCATCATTCTGCCTGCTAATGACGAACTCCCTCCACCAACGGGAGTTTGGAGGGATCACCTCAGTGCTCTGGTGTGCCAGTCCCGACCAGCCTGTTACTTTGCTGTTTCCCTGAGCACTGGAGCAGGCCAGTGTYATTTTAAAAAAGCCATCCTGCAACAAAATCACTGCGGCCTGCGAAGCTGCTTCCTCCTGCAGAGGAAGCTGAAGCTACTAACGCGGCGTTTTACAAGGACTCGAACAAGAACTCAAGATGAAGGAACACCTAACACAAACACGAGYGTTTGTAACTGTAAAGAACAACAGGCATCTTATTAGCTAGCMCGCATGCGCGATGGACTTTGTTTTCAGCTGACTACCTACTTGGTGGTAAAAGTCTTGTGCTCCTGATTAAGTGAAAGCGTGTGAAACGGATATGTCATGAATATCTACAGTTGCACAAGCCATGATGACAACCATATCTTAACAACTCTTCCCATTCTGGAATACGTCTTATTGCCATTTMAGCTATGAATTCTCAGAGAAAAAAAATATTTATACGAATCTACCCAGAGACTTAAATGGCTTTTTCTCAATATTTGAAGTGTGGTCTGCAGAAGATCACCAAGAGATCACAGCTTATCATCAGAAACAAGGGATCAGCATCTCTGGAAAGACTAAGGAAAGTTAACTCGTGGTCACTGTCACAGAGCAGGAGATAAAGAGCCTGGGCAGGAGGCACTTGCTTATCCCTGTGCTGATGGAGAGCGAGGGGGAGCAGCTGCTCTCCTTCTCAAGACCCCCTGGGACTGTTCAGAAATGCCTTCTCCACCCACAAGTGAGGAAAAGGAGCAGTCGTGCTCTTCACATAGTGGGGAGTGAAAGAAAAGGTGAGCTTCACAAGCTGTCACCGCTTCTCCTTTGCACAAAATGCTCACACACATGCCTGCCTTTAAAACAAAAGTATTTAGCCCATGAAGTGATTTAGCTGCTCTCACTAATCTGAAATTGAGATGAAATCACTCCACTCTTCTTCGATGGAAACTGTATCTCATCTCCACCTCCCCTGGCTGTGGTTAACCTCGGTGGTGCTAAAATACCAACAATGTCCCATGTGTTTTTATTAAAAACTGACAATCCTGACAGGTTAAATGCAAAAACTGCGTTGTGCATGGCACAGAGAGTTAAATTTTCTGCCAATGTAGATTGAAAAATCTTCACTTTATTTAAATTTACCCCAGAAAGAAGCTGATCCAGCAATCTAGCTTTCCGAAGCCTGTTGTAGTGAGCTGTCTACAGACCACCACGATTAAACAAAGGGAATCCAGAGGCACCTGCTGCAGTGAATTAATGAACGGATGCTGGAAATAAGCCACACTCGGTAGCAGGCTCTGACCCCAAAAGCAGAAGAACCATATATAAAAAAAGAAAAAAAGAAAAAAAAGGAGCTTGATATTAATGCTGCTTAGACCAGCGAGATCTTTCCAACAAGCTGGGGACACCTCTACACTCATGAAACCACAGAACAGCATCACTGCTCAAAAACTTCATCCTCCTGGCCTCCATCACTCATCAGCCTGCACGTGAACCAGGMTATTGCAGATGATCAGGAGGTGACAGAAGGTCAGCACAAGGAGAGAGCTCCACTGCCACCTAGTCAGAAAACATGCAAAACTGTGGCCACTGTTCTCCTGCCATTATCGCCTTCAGTTGAGCAACCTTCAGGAATACAGACTGCTTGGTAGGGCACAGGACACAGGAGTGTTTCCAAGCCTCACCACTTTTAGCACAGCTCCCAGCTCTGGGTTAAATATGGGGATGCCAAATTCTAGGCAGGGAAGAGAGAAGGACCTGAGAGGAAGATTGTCACGGTTTTGGGTCCCTGGCTTGATCAGGYTGGTGTTACAGTAGAATTTCCATTTTTTTTGAGTGTATTAATGGAAGTCCAGTGAGTTCAGTTCTCCCCATAATATTGTTCTCCAGATGCACATGTGAGAACGCATCTGATGTCAAAGATGCGTTGTTATAGAGAGGGTGTTAAGAAAAATAGTGGCCTTCACACAGTTGAGGTCAAGCTATGTTGGCACTTTGTCAACATCAGTGGTGTAGCCAAGAGCTTTTAATGAGCAAGGAATGCATTACCTCATTTGTCATACCTGGATCACTTACTCATGCCGAGTCCAAAATAACCTTGGACCTTTTTGGCTGCTCAACAAACCATGGAAGTAAACAGTCCTGTACTCATGCCTAAAACACGCACCTTTTCCTTGCACAGTCCATGCTACTTACTCTAGAGAACATCTAAGCAATTTTAATGCCCACGATCAACATCCTTGCCTTTTTCAAGCCTTTCTAATCTCCATAACTACTTCCTGGTATGACTTCCGATCCTGGCTTGCAGATCCTACATTTTCTCAGAAAAAAATCTTGAAAACTATGAGGAAGAAAAGGAAAAGGAAAAGGAAAAGGAAAAGGAAAAGGAAAAGGAAAAGGAAAAGGAAAAGGAAAAGGAAAAGGAAAAGGAAAAGGAAAAAGGAGACCATCACCGTATCTCACCATCAGAGGAATGTGCTGGGATAGCTGTTCAGCACTGCTAATGCATTTACAACTTAGATTGCCAACCAGATCCTGGCTGCCTGTTGTTTCTACGACCGTGTTACCATCCTGCGGAAGGATGGAGAGACAGGAAGAAGCAGTGATATTTTTGCTAATCACAAGACCTTGTGAAGCTGTCCAGGGCCATCACCAAACCACCACCAAAGAAGGGAGAGAGGAAGGTCTGGGCCCACATCCAGGGTGGACCTACACAACCGAGCAAGCCCTGAACATGAGTGGTGGGAGCATACCAGTGGGAGGTAATTATAAAGCTGGGGTTAAGGTAGAGCACTTGAGGGTGTGAGGAGAGGTTAATAACAGGGATCAGAAGCTAGACTCATAAGGGAAGTTTGCTTGTGTGACACAAGCCACAGTTCTCCTACTGAACATACAAACATTTTCTTCCATGTAGTACACAAATATCTTCTCGCAGAATCCCTTTGCACTGTATCAGTCCTTCATGCATCTTCTGCAAAAAAAGCTGGTACACCACAATGTTTGGCTCTAGGCTGCAAAACCACCAGAGGACACACAGCAGACTACAGGAGCCATTCCCTCCTAGGCAGGTGGCAACAGCAGCACGCGATCGCGGAGCTCTTCACAATCTGGGTGCCAAACGCAGGCTGAAGGTGACATACGGCGGTGCCTGGGCATCAAGGTGGACACGAAAAGACTAGTCCCAGGTTGCCAGAAAACCCACAAATCAACCATGCTGGCTGGCAGACAGCAAACAGCTGGTGGCTAAGGATGGCCACAGAGCAGCCTGACAAAACTTAGCTCTTGGATGAAGAACATGCTTACATGTTGCACCTTTTAAAACGTAATGAATAGAAAGTTATCAGTTTAAACAGTTTTAACGCTTACCCCCCTTGGGGGCTTCTGGCATTCTGCAGTATCTGAACGTTAAGAAAAGCGTATCGCTGTATTTAAGCATGCTCACAAAAACTGTCTGAAGGTTAGTGAATCACGCATACTATTCCGGAGTATCAGCTTCTGCCTTGATGTCCTCTGACCCATCTCTTTGCTTTCCCTCCTTCACCTCGCTGCCTTTTCTGCACTGAGTTCATGGTCTTACATTTCATTTTTTTTTCCACCCCTAGAAGTTTATTGAAAAGCTTCTACCGCCTGGAAACAGCATCTGAGTTGGCGTGCCTGGGACACGCAGGGCCAGGACACACCAAGTGGCGCTGGTGAGGACATGAAGCTGTAACCAACCTAATACCACATCAAAGGGACGGCAATTAAAGCAGCCCAGAAAATAAAGCAATGGATTATTTCTCAAGAATCACAGCAGACCTTTGTTTAGGAAACAACACTATATCAGTTGAATTTGGGGAAGTCCTGAGTATACCTATGGCAGTTATCAATAAACACCCACCAACAGGTAATGCTCCACTCGATCTCTTTTTAAGTCACACATCCACACCTCTTTCCTACTTGAGTTGCACAGAAAACAATTTGAGTATTAAAAACATTTTTAATTAAGTCTTTCTAAATCCAAAAACTTTTGCATTCCTTTCTGTAGTTTATATGCTTTGTGGTTTTATAACTGAACGCATCAGATTTGACCTAGAAGCTCTGGGAAAAGGTGAACAACCTTGCTAGGGACACGAAGGATCCTCACTGCTTTCTAACCCGTTAGCTGAAAGAGTGGACTTGTGTATACTTCTGAGAGTTTTGTTTTGGAAATGAGATATCCCATGCTCCATGTGAGGAAAATCAATTTACTACCTCTCTAAAGAAAACATTCTGCACTTGGAAGTGACTGAAACAGCCACTTCCTTGTGCGGATTAATGTGGAGACACATGACTTGCTGCACACTGGCATTTTGACCCTCCTCCCACTCCGACAAACTCTGAAGAAAGCAGAAAGGTGGTATTTTGCATGGATTACTGTTCAGATTATTACTGTTTTTAATAGAAAAGCTAGATGCACTGCAAATACCAGGTTGAGTAATTACATCAAGAGCTGAATGTTTTTAGTTCCCACTGAAGACAGTGACCAGATTCAGGACCAGGCTTGCAGTCTTGTTTTCTTCATTTCAACAGGGCTAGAAATTAAGACTTCTGTAGGGACTTGCTTTTGCCCTTCTGACAAATTTGAGTTCTAAAAATGGAAGTTTTTCTTTTTTGACAAAATCTGTACATAAATTAGATGTCACAAAGCACGGAAATTTGAAAAGCGATGCTAAGAGCTCTAGAGAAAAATCTATGCCTGACAAATAGATCACATTCAAGGAGTTTTTAGAGCAGATTAAAATAAAAAGAAAGTCCCAGTGCAGGCCTATTAATGACTACAGATGACAGAATTGTTATTAATGATTCAAAAAGAGGCAGAGGTGTTTGGTAAATATTTGTTCCGTATTTGCAAAGAAGCCAGATGATACTCTTGTACAGGAATATAATTAAAGCCAGTCAATTGACTTGGCTTTACAGAAAATGGTTTTTAAAACAACACAAAAGAAAACAAACAAAACATCTTATTTTGTACGCTGAAACTACAAACTTGATTAGAAAAACTAACTGCAGCCATGTAGCTGACCAAAACTTTGGTTAGGACAGTTGATTTAATACTAGGTAACACTGATTAAAGAATAGCACTACATAATTTTATTCGAGCATACATTAACTGGATTAAGAACTGGCTAAATGATAGCTCTAGAAGTAGGCATCAGTGGGGAATTCCTCTCAAACGTGGCTTCCATAGGGCTTGCTGCTAGACGTGGTACGTTCAACATTTCCCTCAGCGAAATAAGCAGAAGGCCCCCACAGTAAAATTCACGAGGACACGAGGACTGGTGCCACGCTAACGCGAGGGAGCATCCCTGGGAAGAACAGGCCGTCCGAACAAAACCCTCCTCAGCCCGGCTGGAGCGTGACCCCCTGGGCACGGGCCACCGGCTGCCCAGACCRAAGGGAGGTACCGCACTGCCAGCACAGCGATGCACGAGGACAACCTGCTATTTGAACAGAGCATGATGAAGAGCGAGAAACTCTTGGGACTAGGGGCCTYGGAGGAAGAGCCTGAGCAGCCACGAGGCCACATGCTCAGCGCAGGGACGCACGGATGCTTGGATGATACCTTTGGTGAGAAACTCCATGAATACGGGAACAAGAACAATAAAATACTACGTTATTCAGGACGAGCACTGTGAAGCGCGGGAGCCTTGATTCAGCAAAGCACATGCCTAACCTGGGAAGACCTGGAGTTTGCAAAGACCTCTGACAATGTCACCAGGGCTGTTCACACTTTGGGCTGAGCCCATGCTAAGGGCTGACCACCACCAAGGCAATATGACTCTCCACACGCCTAAAAGGAAAAAGCCTTCAGTCCCGAACAAAGAAACTGTCATATTTCAGTACAAAACGCCACGTGCCTGGGTGGCACCACCAGATCAGGCATGGGTTCATCAAGTTTCACTTTCCCTTGGAAAACTGCAGCCCCTCTGGAGCCTCTGAGCCCTCCTCCCACAAGCTGTGTCCCGGCCAGCTGCACTCTGCGGACGACAGTTTCCATGTGAGGGTCATGGCAAGAGCCAGAGAAGTGCACCTCTGACTCCTCAGAACAGTCTGGGCTAAAAAATGGAAAAGAAAAGGCAAAGAGAGGAAAGAATGAGCAGACGCTAACTGATTATGCAATAGCCAAGACAAAAGCATTGCAAACACAGCAGCGAGGAGTGAAAGGGCACAGCCGACCCATGCAAGCCAGCCAATTCACCAAAATGCAGCAAAACACACAAAAAAACCCAGTATCAACAAAATTCCAATTAGAGAGCTTCAGAAAATAAAAGAGAAATAAGAACAGCAAATCTTAAGAAGGCTTTCACAGCAATATTTCTCTTCTCTCCAGCAAAAACTAGCATTTGTTAAATTGCTGTCTAGCAGAGTCAGCAGTACCCAATGGAGACGTGACCTACATACCTCGGAAATACAATAGATATGTAACCAGTCATATCCATGTAGGTAGACAGATTAGGCAGTCTAATAGACTGGTAAAGGATGGACACTATATATGAATTTAAACAGGCAGAAATTCATGAGAGAAGCATAAAATGGAAGGTTTCCTGAAACACTGCTTTTGGAATGACAACAGCAGGTAGGAAACTATGATCACCCCATTGCACACAACATAGAATGACAAATACGTTATTTCAACGCCTTGCATTTCCTGTTTGTAGCAGATTAATTAAGAACATAAAATTCTTTCTTTTAAAGTGTAAGAATCCTATAATTTTCTTTCCTTTCTTTTTTCATTGCAGTCCATCATTGCACTGCAAAGTAATCATAATTTGTTAGGCATACTCAACCTGCATAAAGATATTAGCAAAGTGACATGCAGAAACTCAGAGTAAGCTGCTCCCTTGATATCCACCTTTAACTTCCAWCATGCTGAAGACCACTGAGGAGAACCAGGGGGAGACGGGAACTGCAGCAGCATCCTAAATCCAGCACCCGTTCAGTCCTCTGGGCCATCGCCAGCCTCAGCAGGAGCGTTTTTTTGGCAAATGCCTTTGAAAAGCTCCCGTTTGTGCAGGCACCCTGTCGTAATGCATGCAGCAGGGAAAAAAAAAAACACAAAAAACTAACAACTTTTAGAGATAAGTTGTCCCCACAATGAGCTTGGGACAGAAACTTTTAGCTGCCCCCCATCGTCCTGGGGACCTGCATCCACCTGAAACAGTGCAGCTTTAGGGTGTGAATGTGATGCTGTTTTGCACTGCTGAACTGGTGAAGAAACGGCTTTTTTTCACCCATGGCAGCTTTGCCAGGCTGCGTGCTCGTGGAAGGACAGCCTGTGCATCTGCCATAACACCTGGAAGATGGTGGTTTTAAGGTCCTGATGGCAATCTCACTTGCCCAGGTTTAAATAACTGTGAACCCAAGGAGCTCAGCATAATCACCTCGAAAGCAAACACAACCAGAATCAAGCCCATCTTGGTGTTACAGTCCCAGGAAATCTTCAGCGCTCAGAAAAAGCCAAATAAAACTGAGCGACATTCATCAATTTATCAGAGCAGGGCAGGGTTTAAACTAAAGACGAAGCGAGTTGTGTAAGACTCTTTTGTAGTCAATGCTGGTTCTTAGGAAATTATCTGTGTGAATTAAGTGGAGAGACTATTAAACAATTTACACACTTCCTTGTGTTTCAGATGTCTAATTATAGCCGTGTTTGTCTCTCTCCGCAGAACTGTTTTATACCACATGGTATGCATATTTCAGCATCTAGCATTATTAACTCATGACCGGCTGTCAGTTGATCATTATCTAACACATGGGGTCTACAAAAAAAGCCTTATTTGGGCAAAAGCAGACTTCTGAACCACTCCGTCTATATTTTCCCGCAGAAGAACTTTATTTGGATTATTATTTGCTGTCAATGGAAACTCAGAGGTTACATATGTGAAATCTGCAGACAGGAAAATAAATCCTCACCAAGTTTAAACACTTAGTTGATATTAAAACCATCTCCAGCTTTGTTAGTTTAAAGAAAACTCTCAGTTGCCCTCTAGTGTTACACATCTGCCATGCAAGAACGGAGAAGGGAAGGGTGTTAGCAAGAGAACCGTATCCAGAGTGAAGGTCGCAAAATTTAACCTAATTTAGTATGACGTGATTTACTATATACGTAATATTTCTCGTAAAAGAACGAGCAGGGGGATGCTTTTACCTTCTGGTAATTTCCATGCTTTTGTCCGCTCGAAACACAAAGCTTGCATAATGTTTGCCGCTTTAACTGCAGCGTGTGACACGCTGATTTTATGAGCTAGAATCTCTGCAATCACTCTGCTTACTGCACTCTATAAAGTTCATTCATAACTAAAAATAGCCTAATGCACAAACTGATTTAGCATTATACTGAAGCTAAGGAACATAGGGAGTCTGCAAGAATTCCCTAATAT
This sequence comes from Rhea americana, assembly GCF_003343005.1. Classification (NCBI taxonomy): domain Eukaryota; kingdom Metazoa; phylum Chordata; class Aves; order Rheiformes; family Rheidae; genus Rhea; species Rhea americana. Next base: position 1,831,538 of record NW_028185916.1, read on the forward strand.
GGAAGAGAAGCTGAGTTTTCAAAAGCAGCAGTTTATTTGTTTCTGAAAATGGACAACATATGTAAAAGATTTAATATACAGAACCAGGTGTATATATAGCATAGATCTTCATATGTGCCCATTTTCATTCTATATAAAGACTTCATACAGCCTGAAACTATAAATTTAATAATAGATTACTAAATTAAGTCTGCACAATCACTTCATAAAAAATATCATTTCAATTTAAAATACAGCTGTAGGGGTTTGGACAATTTCCTGCATAATAGAGGCCCATCCCTGAAATGTAAATAACACTGGTATTAAAACAAGTCAATCAGGCACATCAGGAAAAAAAGAAAAAAARAAGTACATGAAAACATAAATGCATTTTCCAGCCTATCCTAAGTAGGTATGCCAAACCTTTATTTTATTTGAATGCTGCTTTGATAAATCACTACTGCTTCAGGAGGCTTTATTATTTTTTTTTAATGTCCTGTTTTTCCTAACAGAAATCCAGAGCTGATTAAGTCTTAGCGTTTTGACTATAACAAACCGACAGGGTTTTGCAATAAGAATTATTCACTTCTTTCCTGTGTACCGTCAGCATTCTTAAAATAACGTTACTATAAAATTAAACAGCGTACTCTTCAGAAACACATGACGTTGCCTGTTCTGTTTTTTTCAGCTGCAATTGTGCAACTGAAAAATTCTCTTCTTTCTCAATGCCTTTTCCCCAAACAAATACTTTTGATAGTTAAAAGATTAGAAAAACTAGTTAGGATTTTTTTTTTCTGAGAGTGTTACAGGCCACCCGTAATACTATTGACTGATTACACAGTAAAAATGGCAAACATTACTTTATTTGGTATACACCCCAAGTTAATTATAAGGCTTTCTCTTTTTAATTTGACAAGACTGAAATATCACCAGAAGGACATATGGCAGCTCGAAAAAAAAAAAAAACACAACGAGGGAAAAGGCGAAATGAACCTTTAAAAAGACGAACGACTGGATTTGCATAAGCAGGTATTTATAAAGCACGCCCTTTCCCCAGAGGCCGCGCAGCGTCTTCGGGCCGGCGAGGCCGCGGCAGCGGCAGCGGCGCGGTGGGACGCGGGCGGAGAGCCCCGGGGCCGGCGGGCGCCCTGCTCCGCGGCGCGGTGGGACGCGGGCGCGCTCCGCGGGCTCCTCCTGCTCAGAGCCTTCCTGCTGGCACATCCGAGAGGACTCTGCTCCACGGCCCGCGGCCCGGTTTTTCCGAGGAGCCTCCTGCGAGACGTGGCCGGAGCAGGCTGGCTTTAGGAAGCCTGACAGAGGGACACGAGCGGCCAGAGCTTCCGCACATCCGGTCTGAAACGCACCGGAGTAGCTCCTTGACAGATCAGCACCGCTCCTAGATTTCCACCCGCGCTCCTGAGGAGATTGGGACTTCTGCTGAGACGGATGTGAAGATTCATTGACCCAAGAGATAAATATTGACTGAGGAAAAGCAAAGGTCAAACTGGTCAATATTTACCCAAGAAACTCTACGTCTTGATGCACTGTAACACGCACTCCGAACATCTTCATCGGGCATCTCTGGAGATCTTTCCGCTACGAGCGAGGATTTCAAAAGGATCATCGTTTTTCSTCGCAATCCTCTACTTTCGAAAGAGAAGCCACGGCGCAGCCGCTCGGAGGGCACGCTCTCCCGGCGCCGGCGCCGCGTTCCTCCACGAGCGCCCGCCTGCCCCGGCGCCCTCRCGCAGGCAACGCTTCCCGCCTCGGCACGCGGCAGCACCTCCGACCASCGGGAACAAGAACTCCCTCCCGGGGAAGGACTGACACGCTCCTTTCCCGCTCCCTCTCAAATATCCGTAAAGCAAGGCTGAAATTTGGCCCCCAGCTCCAATTTCAAATAAGGAATTACTCTGAGACAACGTCAATCAAGACCTTTGGGGGAGTTTATTACAGTCCTGTTATTTTCAGTGGCAAGTATATTTATCCTAGTATTTATCCAGGGTTTCAAGCTCACTACCTCTTTTCTAAAAGTCTTCTACCACGCTATTTTTGTCTGAAGCCGCAGTGTAACTGACTCTTCTTTCCACAGAGCAGTTTGTTTAAAACAAAAATTCCAAAGAATTTATAAAGACGAAGTTTTTCCAAAGATGCACAAGGAAGGTAGACACCCAAATCCTCCGGCATTTCATTGACGTTACTGACTTAATTCCCCTAGGCACCTTCATAGGGCCTCTGCCAGCACGCAGGAAGGTAGAGACCCCTTCCTCCTCCATCCATCCAAATTCAAATATTCTAACACGGCAGGTGAACTCCCATTTCTAACCTCTGTCTCTGCTAAACAGTCAAACACAGCACAGATTTATTGCAGTCACCATGGAGACCTGTGAGTTTTGAATCAAACGCAAACTGTTGCCATTTTTATGAGTTTTGAGTCTTTTATGTGTTTTGAGTCTGCTCTACTCCTCCCATCCTGCCTTTTCTTCGTCTTTACTGGCAAATCCCTGGGAAGTCACYGGTGAGCCCCATGGGCACCTCAGCGCCGGCGAGGGCAGTGGGTCCTCCCATCCCCAGTCACCCTCTTTCGCCATTGGGAACCAAAAATACTGTGGGAGGTCAGACCCCACAACACAGAAAGCACAAACGAAATCTCCATTATTCCGATGAAAAACGCAAGACTTGCTTCACGCAATTTTGCAGTTAGGCCTATTAGGGATGAAGGAATTAATTTATTCTCCGACAGCGGGAATAAAAGGAAGGTTTTGGGCTCGTGTCTGCAAGGGCTGTCAGCGGAGGAGAGGCAGTACTGCGGCTGAATGAAGACGAGCAAGGACGGGAGCAAGCAAAATGCAAGAGCCTGTCTTGCAGGACAGAGGTCCAGGAGGACCAAAACAAGGGTGAGTGCAGGGGGCAGCCAAATCCCCAGCCACTGCGCACTCAGGCACAAGCTTCACTCCCCTACTCGGAGCCACCTCCGCCACCAGCAGCAGCTGGCTCATAGCCATGCTCTCGCTGGGGAAAGGCTCTCCAGCATCGCTGAAAGCATCGCCTAGTTACCCGACTCCCAAAGCTGCGCAGACCCTAGCAGGACCTCTTCTGCACGCCCAGAAAAAGATGCCACAAGAATGGATGGTGCTTCCCGTAGGATTTCCACAACCCAAGGCCATGGGCTCCCTGTGCCAAAAGCGCAGAAGGCTGGGATCAAACAGTCCCAAAGATGCACATGCCAAACGCTACCTTTTCCCACCCCTCTGGGACAGGTACATTATTTCCTTTAAAACAGTATCAAGCTTCGCTACAAAATCCCCCTGTTTCTGGAATCGTATGCAATCTCTAATGTGGAACTTAAGTTTAAATTCAAAGACCAATTGAAAGAAAATCAATGAAATGCTTTTATGAAACAGGAGATTGATCTGCAGCTTAAAACTTCCAGTAATGTAATATTTTAGAACTTTAATAAATAATGCTTTTATCGTGATTGCAAAATAATACCCTGCCATGAAAACACGGAGCAGAGGTAGGAAACTGTTCAACAAGAATTAAAACGTCACACTTTGCACAGAGCGCAGCATTACAATTATTGGTGAAACACATTTTTCAAACTTGTTAACACAAAATTAACAATTACATACATCACTTAATTCTGTAAGTGCATATCCCTTGAAGTACCCATTAGCTAACCATGCCTAGTTCAGTTTTAATATACATGCAGGCTTTGTAGCACAGAGGGGATGTAACTATGCGAGCGCTGGCACAGTAAACCCTGAAATGGCAAGTGCTATTAAATTGAGATGCAATCATGTTGAAAGGGAAACATTAACAAACAGCAGACAATTGAGAAGAAAATACAGGGCGCTTGTGTTCTCATACATGTGCTTCAAAACCTTATATAACTATTCATTGTCTATTGCATCTGGCCAGGGGCCCAGTTGGTTCTATGCTATGCTATACTAATTTTATAATAATAAACTGTTACACAAGCTTTATGCAGTCATGCATACGAAGAGGTTGTGGAAGACATTACATTCGATTATCTTTCACGCAAAGACACCATCTTGAAATTAAACACAGCCTGGTAGAAATGCGCATGAGTTTGAAAAGGAAAACAAATGCAAGGGTATCATTACAAAAAATAAAAGAAAGAGAGAGAAAAAATCCTTTCAAAAAAGATAGGTTAGAGTTGAGAACCTTTTCCTCCTCTGAATCTCACCTTCACATTATGCATGACAGATGAATACAACTAATCCCGTAATACAATGCAAGAATCTGCATGTTCCTGGACTAGATTTGTTTGAAGACAGTCAGTGATTTTGGAAAAATACGCTTTTTTTTTTTTTTTTTTTTTTTTTTTAATACACCTCCTTTCGGTAAAAATAAAGCAAAGCAGTTTACAAAGCCAAAAGGAATGCGTGAAATAGCTGGGGTTTAAAAACTCTTTCTGCTGTTGTTGCTTTAGCATGAACCAACATGAATCGCTAAGATGCTTCAGTTAACATTTATCTGTGGCAGAAAACGTTTCTTAGGATAGGAGTTGGAAAAGTTGGGGATGAGAGAGACAAGGCACAAAAGAACATACACAGTATGAAGCAGATGCGATCCAGAGAAGTCATTTCATATTCCACATTTGTCTATGGAATTGTCTGAGAATTTTCTGCTGGACATTATTTCCAGGTTTATCGCAGCAGTTCAGAACTAGCTATATATAGTCACTGACCAGTGCCAGAAAGCACTACCAGACTATAGGATCATGGCATATTTTAAGTCTGATATCTCACCAACCATCAAGGCCAGAAATAAATGTCTTTTACTATTAGAAAGAATGAAAGCCTCGGATCTCCAAGATATATAAGTGATCTTACTCAGCTCTACTAAGTCACAAGGTATCAACCTCAAAAATCACATTATTCTGATTGCCATTATGAATCCCTTGCTTCCCTACTACCCCCTACATATTTTGATTTCAACATTTTAACATCTAATCTAAAAAAACCTACTAAAGCTAGTGAACCAGCATTTTATGTGTGGCCCCTGAGGCACTTCCACATGCAAATAACAGCAACGCATACCAAAAGCGAAGCAACGGCAGTCAAGTGGCACAGAAGTCAACGGACGCAGGAGCAAATCCCCAAAAGCTTCAGCGCCGGATTCTGATCTAAATTACATCAGTGTAAATCCCAAATAATTGACTTCGCATGATTTACATGAGTAGAACAGAGATTGTAATCTTGCTCTTAACCTTTACTTTTGAAATAGAGATGGTCAAAAGTAAGATTTTCTATCAAATGAGAAGAAGATAGAGTTTCATCATTTGCTTCTGTTTTAACTGAGACACACGATCCAAAAAGTTCTGAACACCACTAATAGGCAACAATCGGACCGCACAACGCCACAACACCAGGGCCCTGTGACAGCACTACCACCGATGGGACCATGAAGCACCACCAAACCCTGCCCAGAGAGGGGGGCAGGCACTGGACACCACCAGCCTGGCACCTCTGGGACCCTTGCCTCAACCCCTCGTACTGCAGAGTTGTCCCCAAAAGGACTATTGCAACGCAGTGAGACAGAGTTCAGTCCATCCAACTCCAAATTAAATACTTCATTTAAATCTTTCTGATGAAATTAAGAAGAAAAATAAAGAAAGAAACAGATATAGAGCGGCTATGGGGAGTTACTGCAGGAAAAATCCCATTTTACCAAAACAGCATCTTCCAAAGACACAAAGCATCAAGGCCTTGACTTAGAAGGGTGAGAAAACCCCAGCTAGGTAAAAGTCATGTCAGAATTAAAATGGAAACAGAGGGGAAAAAAAGTAGGAAATCAGGTGGCAGCGTAAGAGCGGGGTGGAGTTCAAGTCTCATACGCCAGGTTTATTTTGCAGCTAGACCCACCGCCCAAAATTTTCCCCTAGAGTAAAGGGGAGCCGTACACGCTCTCCGCCTGCAGCTGGAATACAAGACGAGGTGGAAAAGGTGTCCTCAGCCACCGAGGAGGGCTCGCCTGTCTTCTGMGATTTACTTTAACCAGAGTCGTGTTGTTTTCGTCGAGGCTTCTAACACCAGTGGAGCCAAACAAACTGCAACCTCCTACGGCAGCGCCCGCCCGCTGCCCCGCGGCCGCCTCTTTTCCAGGGATATTCGTGTTCGGACCCAAACGGCCCCGGCGCCTTCCCGAGCTCACCTGCACCGGGAGCTGGTGCTTCTGCGCATTCATCCCGGCCTCCTCTGCTCTCCCGAATATTTCTGACGGTTGCCAGGCAACTATTGTCGAATACATGCATGAGGCATTAATTGTCTGAGCACTTCAAAAGAGGAAAATTCTTTAAAACTGAGGACACTGCCGTACCAAAAATAGGGCATTTCCTTTATAAAGGGCAACACTCGTGGCTGGGAATGTTGATGGCTGCAGCGTGTCAGAGGCTGAGTGAGTCATGGCGATTACTCACATACCGCACACATCACAGACGAACTGTCTTCGGGAGACCTTATTTTATAATACACTTTTATTTTACATAAAGTGTTCCGGATCTGGTTTCATCTTCTGACTGCTGGTCCACAGCACGGATCGCGTTTTCGCTATGAAATTAATGCCTTTGGGTCCCTCCGCTGTTATAGCCAATGTTAGAACTTACTGAATGCATCAATTCGCTATCTTCTAAACCCAAAATGGCACTGGCAAGTATTCTTCTTTGCTCCACTTCAAAGGATACTATAGTCTCACTGCTGATGCCAAGTGCTCTGCGCTTCTTACCAGTAAACGTGGATTTTATTTTATAGGGTCTTTTTTTTTTTCCAAAATACATTCCAATGTCATGATCAAGCTCCAAAGACAGTAAACACAGACTTCCATAAATTGACTTAACTTCTAAACTAAACAACTGCAAGGATTTGCAGCTAGGTAATTTTTGTTTTTTCTTGTTTTATAACAAACCCATGTCTATTGTAACTAAACATTCACAACGCACATGTAGTCAACCTAATTACAGGGTGCCTTTCAAAACAACCAACACCAAAAAAACCCTAAAGAACCATCATTTTTTGGTAAATCAGTCAAATGATCATGGTTCATTGCAAAATCAGGTTGGTATAAAGGAATGAGGGTAACTGTACTACCAGTTCCGAGCTAAGAGCTGTTAAAGACCCTGGGAATAATCTCGTCTCTGTTATTCAAACTTGYCTTCTACCTCTGTAAAAATGTGTCATGGGACACAGGCCTATCTAAGTAAAGTTCAGCTGAGGTTAGTGAGACTTGAAGATGAAGTGACTTATTTAACTTCTGAAGAGAGACACAGAATCAACATCTACTCAAAGAAAACATGCCGCCCCATAGTAAAAAACTGTTTCCACTGGGAAATTAACTTTTTTTATTGCAGTTGCAAGTCCAGAACAGTGCTGACAGTACTGGATGGCTCCTTAGTATCCTTTCGATGCAAAACCATCACTGTCTCTCAATGCCACCCATGTTAGCACGATGATCACCACCAGCCTCTTCACACACTTTCTTATCCTTTGCTGATTTCAAACAAATTCCTCCCCTTCTATTACTCACTTGTTGCAAACATCTGCTTTTAACTAACATGCTCTTTGAAGCTATTATGCAAAGAGGTAATGTGACCAGAGATATCTGTGAAGGATCCTTAAAGAATCATGAAGTTTGCATGTGAAGTCCGTAAATGATCTTAGAGCGTGCAATAGCCTATTTAAACGATTATACAGACAGCCCTCTGAAGAAGGTCCTCCAAGGCAGGCAACAGCTCATGGTGGGATTGAGACTGCTAAGAAGCATAAGGATGAGACTCAAGACACARGGTATCGATGCCACCAAGACAGGCCCAGGCAATGAAGATACTTGGGTTTAGGGCTCACCTCACCGACCTCCTGGGCAACCCTGGACAGATCGTTGTCTACCACTTAGAGCGTAAGCAAYGTCTAGGAAATTTTGGTTTATTATATAATGAACACAAGATCGAGCAAAATCTAGCCTTTGCTGGCCCAGATGCTACAAACGACACGTACTAATACAGTAACAGTTTTCAAGGTGGAACAAGTTAGTGGAAYAGACCTTCTGCAAATGCTGCCTATCAATTTCAGGGCAACTGTTGAATGAAGACAGCATCTTTCAGCTGAGTAAGGATCATGTCTTTAGAAAGCAGACGTGATTTAAAAGATTCAAGTAATAAAGAACGTACATTACTCCTAGCTACATTGTTCCCATGCTAAATAATTGTGTCTTATTTTCAGCGTTAATTTAGCTGCTTCAACTTCAAAGGACTGGATCCAAATTGAGGAGCACTCTGCAGTCACTGACCTTCTCATGGAGGCACGGCACTAGCAGACGGTGAGCAGGACCCTCCATAGTCCTCTCCTGCGCACACCGAGGGGACTGACATTCATCCATCCTCCACTCGAAGGCAAGTCTTCCATGCCACAAACTCTTCTATGGATCTTTCCTTAACCCTATCCAGGATTTATATACGTTGGGCAAAGCACGAGTGTTAGAACTGAGCACAGCCAAGTTGAATTTGGGAAAAATATTTTTAATCAAGTATTTCTGCTCTCCCGTGATCCTCTGCAGCCTGTAGTTCAGTATAATACATTCGAGTATTAGCGGTGCAGTTATCCCGTCAAATTGTATCACCCTTTTTGCAGTGAGCCATAATCGTTTGACTGACCTACCAAAAATGTTAGCTCTTAGGGGTTTTGATAATGATTTCCTCTAGTGCTATATGCAGTAGTAGTAACACCTCTCGATTTCTTCTCAGTATTCCCCTGCTTATTCATCTAAAATCAGGGTTGCTCTCCTACCCTAGTCAATTGGTTATCTATCATTACCCTCAGGTAATTTAYGGCATTAAGACCAACACAGCAGCCCTGAGGCACACAAAAAATGCTTGCCTGAACACTAAAAGACTAAGATACAGCTATATATGTCCAAGCCCAAACTTCAGCTGAAAGCAAAACTCTCACTGCTTCACTGGCTTTTGGCCCATAATGGACAATCAATCTATAAAAAAAACATTACACAAASATCTATTCACTGGTGATAAATCTAGAAAAAAAGCAACACATTTTTTTTAAGCTAGATGCTGCCCTCTTTTTTTTTTTCCTGCTTATTCACTACTTTTGCATAAAAAGCCAGGTCATGCCAAGAAACCACCAGCATCCAGTGGCTGTCACCAGGGATGCTCACCTCCGTTTTAGCCAACATCAGTACCTTCTCTTGCGGGCACAAGCAGAAGGATTGCTGAGCACTCCTCCATTGCTTGCATAAATGATGAACCAAATCACACATTCACCATGACCTTTCTGTTCAGGGTTGCAAAGACGTGACAGGTAATGAGACCTTCCTCAAACTGCACTGGTGTCSACAGACAAGGAAAGTTCTCCGAATCAACCCTACTGCTCTCATTTGATTTCAGAAAGTGAAGACCATGGCAAAACTTTTTAACGCCCTCCTTTGCATCCTTTCCAATTTGTTTTAAAAAACAATCAAAAATACATTCAAAGAATCCAGCCACGTGAATTTAAATTCTGCAAAAATCTCACCCACCAGTAATTACTACTGGAGTATTTAAATTTTTTTAAGAAAACAAACCCCAAACCAAACAAAGCACTATTTTTCAATTAATTTTCTTCCTCTGATTCCTCCCCACATTGCATCATCTCCCAATTACTGTGATTTTGCTGAGTGTGCCAGTTTCTTAAAGACGCAGCTATAAAATGTATGGACTAATTGTTGAGCAGAACTGAAGAGCTATTAAAACTGCAATAGTACAGCACTTCCAGCGGTAGTCTATTATTTCTACATGATTGGTTTTGTACAGTCCAACTCACGCAGTGAAACTCTTAGATAAATTAACTCCTTCGTTTTGACATAAACATCAAAGGGAGAATTAAAGGAGAATGAGCAGTATTTGCTCCTCCTATTTAATACATGATGTTCATAACACCCATGCATGTTCCTGGAAAATTACAAATTATTTAAATGGAGAAACTCATTTGCTGCTGTATCAAGACTGTAATACATAAAATTTGACTCCAGAATTATCTCATTTTCCCATTTCACGTTTCCCTGTCATCTACATGGTAGGGCATGTTTACAGAACTTTATAACTATAATATACAATTCAGTCATTTCTAAACAGCTCTATAAGAGTAAGTCTGAAATGTACACATTTTAAAGATTATTTAGTGAACACCAAACTTTCCCAGCTGTTTCACATTTTGAATTTCCCAATAAATGAATAGCATACTAAAAAAGCAAACAAGATCTGACATTATTTAGTCTAAGTTTCTAAAATGGCGTAACATCTGTAGCTAAAAACAATTTTGAATAACTATATTTAACTATAGCAGC
>NW_028185916.1:1842052-1849817 GCF_003343005.1 Rhea americana
ACACGTGTCTGCGCTCGCGTGCCCAGCCCCGACCTCCGCGACGTGCCACGCGCGCCCTAACCCAAGCGATGCTCCCGGCTTGCTTCTTCGGTTCCACCTTTGCCTCGTCCCCCCGCCGGGACAGCGGCTCATCTTTCGCCCAGCGCCGTTTCCGCTCCAGCAACACACTCACCAAAACCAGCAGTCCCACCRAGCTCAACGCAGCTAGAGACACATAGAGGCTTTGACCATTTTTATGGTGCTCAAACATAAATGGGGGAGAGGGGGGAATTGTGCTTTTTATTTTCTTTTCTGCCTGGCAGTAATTAATTAATTACATGTTCAGAAAAAAAGAATCAGAAAAAGTTCACATGAGTCATTTATGTGTTTTCATTCTTTGTAAACTTTCTGGCACACCCTATATGCTTCATTTCTTGCCTTAAATAAGTAAGTACTGGAAAATATGCACAGTATTTGGAACTAAGGGGAATGACATATTAATTCAGAGTTTGCTTTGTGTAAGTTTGCTCTTTCTAGATTTGAAATGAAACTTCAGGGAAACTTAAAGCTTGCCTGCAACCTGTAATTTATACYGCCCTTCACCCACACTATCTGGACGGTATTAGCTATTCCTTTAAGCAACAACAGTGAAGTATCATCACTAGGTAGCTTAGTTGCCTGGGATACTCCACTGAACCCGAGCAGTCGGGAATCTGGGAAGCACGAACTCAGAAGGAAAAAAAAAAGTAAACAAAGTAATGAGTAACAGTTACAGCTCCTTAAAATGTGTACATTAACCTCGGTATTGAGCAACTATTTGCTTTTTAGAGGCAGTACCCTCCGATGGAAATAATGGCAAATATTTTGGGAATTCCATCCAAAGGCAGAGTGAAATCGCTCAAGTGCACTCCACAAGAGCACAGCCCTCTCGGGTACCTGCCAGTGAACTCAGGTAAGTTTACAAACGGCCTATACCTAAAAGACCATTAACTAAAATTACCTTTGTTTTTATTGAAAGACAGCCTCAAGTGCTGACATGTAATATATGACATGTGATACATAATAATACTCTTAAACCAGTTCTGACATAATATCTCCCAAGGCATAATAACCACAAATGACTGCTTTAGTTAAGAACTAGCCAGAAGCAAAATAGATCCATGTAAAAGCAGYTTTAACCATAAATACCTCAACAATATTTTATGTCACTTTGTAAAAAAGTTAAAGGAGTCCCATAATAATTAACAACAAAAACTTCATGTTCTTTACTATTGTATGGTGGTTGTGAAAGGTTATTTCATAGTCCCGCAGCTGCCAATGCTGTAAATTATGCAGGCACCAAGAAGCATTAAGGAGAAATAATAGCAATTTAAACTAAGGGCTGACGTAATTCATGATAAACAGTCGTTGGAAAATATTACAATGTTGTCCTTTTTGAGTGGGTTTATTCAGAAGAATGTGACCGTATTCGGACAGAAACCACTTCTCCTTCCAGCGCGCCGGCGCTGCCCGGCCGCGCGGCTCCCCGGGGCGCGCGGCCCCGGCGGCGAGCTGCGGGCGCCCCGGCCCTCCCCGGACTGCAGATGTTTCTACCGAGTCCTTACAGACAGGAAGGTATTTTATCTCACTCCTGCACGCACTAGTTTACGTCCACCTAAGGGCGCGCTCTCAGCGCTGGGCGAGGTGCTGCTCTTGGCCAGCTGGTGAAAGTCCTGCGTAACAGCCGCCCAAGTGCAGAGAGGTACTTTGGATTTACGCCACTGCAAGTGAGACAGAATGTGACCCCTTATCAGGGCTTTTTTGCTTGGAGTATACAAATATTTTATGCGTTTCAATGAGTGACAGAATGCAAAACTTGCAAATATTTATTTTTAGATGTATGGGGGAAAAGCAATTAGAGCTAAAAATGTTAAGAATGAAGAAATCACTTAACAGAAGCAATTATGTTGGGCATACAAACAGCTCTGTCTTCAGACATTTTATTCAAATGCTGCAGAGCACACTAGAAAATATCAATTGTTTAAAAAAACTGCAAGTATTTTTTCACAACTGAAAAATCAATCATTATAAACAACATCTGGGGATCATTAATATCTTACTCTACAGTTGGATTAACAAGATAAGAGGTCTGACCAGAAKCCAGAACATTTCCAGATTTTCTTTTTCAAGCTAAAAGCTTATGCTTGCAGAGGTGGGGTGGGCAGGGAGGAAGAAATGTGCATTTATCTATGTATATTGTATATAGCACGATTATGCATTAATCATTGCTTCCCCTACAGCTATGTCCTGTTTTTGTTTTGAGAGAGTTAAAATCGAAATATTTAGCTAAGCCACTCTACCCAGAGCCTTGGAAAAGATCTGCATATTTTTCAGACTGCTGGAGATGCCACCGTGAAGCTCCAGGCGAGGAGGACCCAGTATCCCGCCACCGAAAGGCCTCCATACTCCTCACGTCCTGGTTTTAAACGCCCCRAAGTCCTAGTCTTAGCAGAGCTGCACCAACACCGAACCCGCCCTAATGTCACATCTGAGTTGAAACAGAGAAGCCTGAAAACCGGRAATTTAAAAAATGGTACCGGGAAAGAGGAGTACGTTTTTAAGGTCTACACGAGGCCTCTTCCATTTTCTGCACTGAGGAGGAGGAGAAGAACCTGCAGTTTCGCTCTCCCTATGAACGAGGATACAGCAGTGCCGGCAGCTCCCCGTCCGGCTCGCTGTACTTCCCGCCATCCTCTGGTGCGCAAGCAAACACGAGCATCTCCTCTCCCGTTGCGCACTCCAACTGGGACATCATCACAGGGTTGTTCCCAGAAGCAGATACATGCAATGTTTGAAAAAAGTAGGAGAAGGAATAAACAAATAAATAAAAAGCACCTAGAGCCCCTTTTCAAAATGGAAAATTCTCAAATAAAATTAAATAAACGCACTGCACAGAAGCAGAGCACGCTCCTCCAGGTAGGAAGAGTGCTCTCCTGCCTGGTGAGCAACCTGCACCTCTGCCAGCCGGACGCTGCTCTCAAGGCAAGGGATATGAGGCACATTGATGGAGATCCTGCAGATGACCACAGCTAACAATAAATTGATTAAATATCCCTGCAACTTGATCAAATTACTACAAACTTAGGTGCAATGAAGTATCTTCTACTGGCCAGTCTGGGTGGGGTGGCTAATACACATGCAACCCCCTCACCGTCCACTTTTGGCTGCTGTTGGAGACTGAGCKACGGCTGCTCCAGAGGAAGGGACATCCCCGCACAGACCTTCTGGAGAGGGGACTGAAGATACACCTGCCTGACGGCAGGAGGCCAGAGCCCCCGAGACGAGGGGACCGAGGCCCAGGGGAGCAGGGTCTTCCCACCTTTGCTGAATTTCACTGATGTCAGCGATCCTGCAAGCAGCCAGAATGGCAATAACGGCGATGCTTTACCACAACTGGAAAACATTAAAAAATACCTTTCTTTCCTAAGTGCAACCTTTTTACTAGAGATGGCTTAAAAAGAAAAGTCAACTTTGACTCAATAAAGAATGTCACCAACAGGAAGACTCTGTATTTCATTACACTGGAAACATTCTCTCTCTCTCTCTTTTTTTTAAGCCTCATTTTACATGCCAGGGTTTTGTTTTGTTATGTTTTTCCCCTAAACAACTAATTTTATCTATGAGTCACAAAGTTCTGCTAAGCTAAGATGCATAATGAAAGCAAGGGCAAAATCTGAGCCGTGCCGGAAGCGGTGGTCCCCCCGGGCGCCGCGACGGAGCCCGCCTCGGCCCGCGCGCTCCCCGTCCCCAGGAAGCCCCTCTGCTCGGCAGCCTGCCCTCCTGCCCCAGGCAGCGCCGGGCGGGAGGGCACGGCCTTGGGGACCGGCGGCGCCGCTCAGAAAGCCGCCTTCGGCATCGTTCCCGCGCCGCGAGCCTTCGGCGAGGCGCAGGGCTGAGAAGGGAAGTGGGGCTCGCCATGCCTTTACACCTCGCTTTTTCAATGAGCAGCTTCTCTGTGCGCCGCTCTTTTTATGGTAAAATAGAGAAGTTTCATTTCTCAGAGGAAAGGATGATATTAATACCCTAGCACGGTGCACTTCTCACTTTTGGGTATGAAATGTTTTCTAAAAATTTGGCCTGTACACATAAAAATAAAACTTYGAACCTCCTTCTGGGGCTGAGCAAGTGTTTACGGTACCCTAGGGACCAAACAGCTTTTTTAACAGCATATTGGACCCAGCGTGCTATAAAAGTAATCCAAGATGATTTAAAATTTACCAAACAGATCTAGAAAATAGACAAGAAATAAACGACTCTGCTTTCCCTCACACTCCTGCTCCTGCAAGAAGCCCGGGCTCGGGAAGCAGAAGACGAGCTGCCTCGTTCGCCTCAAGCGGGCAGGCTGCACGGCACCGGCACCGGCACCGGCACCGGCACCGCGAGAAACCGCCTCGCGCCGGGCGCTCACCCGGCAAAGGCGGCAGCGCGGCGGCGGCGCCGATCCCAGCTCCGGCTGCGACGCCGAGTGCCGGGACGCCTCCCGCAGCGGCTCTGCTCTCCGGTCCCTGCCCAGCGACCCTCCGGTCCGGCGCTGGACCACGCCTGGACACGCAGCTCTGCTCCGGCCGGAGCGCTTCGCTCCGGGGCGACAGCTACTAGCACCCCAATTGTGTCACTTCTACGGCAGCATGTACGACCGCACGGCAATACCAGTAAATTATAGGCATTTACAAAAGTTATTCAATTACAGTAACCACAGCGGCTGATAAATCAAATGGAGTTTGAAAAATGTCTTTCCCAATGATATCGCGTTAAGAGAAACAAAACATTCGACTAGTGAATGTTCTTTTTTATTTTAAGAGGGAGGTTGAGGAAACAGGGGTTTGGTTTTTTCACATGCCAATTAGCACGGGCAATTAGACACAGGAATGCACAGGTGAAGTCTAGCCCGCGCACAGAAAYAAAGCGAGGCCGCGGAGGGACCGATGCTGCTCCATCGCCCGCTGCGCCCAGCCGGTCCCGGACGGGGCACGCAGCCGGCGGGGTGGTGGCCACGACACCCGCCGGGGCCAGCGGCYCCGGCGGCGGCATGCCAGACAACCAGAACTTCCCACCTTGCCTCTCACCGACAAAACCTGCTTTTCTTCCTCATTCGCTGCTTTATTTTTTTGCATTCGCTCCACAGAACGGGGGAAAAAACAGGGGGTGGGGACAAGGAGCCGGAGAACAAAATGTTTTTGTTGCAAATGCGTAATAAAAGCAGGGAGAATACTTCCTGGAAAAACACGTTTCTCCCCACTGAAACCGCTTGCAGGGGCTGCGGCGAGGGGGGCTGCGGCGCTCGGGCCCCGCGGCGCCGACGGCAGAGGCCCCGAGCGCCCGGCGAGCAGCGGCGTCCCCGAGGAAGCGCTGCCACCCGCGCCACGGCCCCGAGCTCCTCGGCCCCCGCACGCCTCCCCGGCCCCGGTGCTCGCCGGGGACGACGGGCTGAGGCGGTGATGGGGGAACTGCACGCTTCCCCACCTTCTTCCTTCTGCGCACCTCTCTCCCTCGCCAACGCAAGTGCAACGTGTCTGCAACTCCTTTTAGGCACCTTTTAAGAATTYTGGTCACATTTCTGCAAACTGGTCTCCCCCTCCGATTTGGCTGATAAATACCAGGGCCTTGGAGTAATCCATTTATCTACTGTACCACCCTGCCTCTGTTTAGATTTAGTAGTCATCACTTTCCCCATGTGACATCAATCTACATGATATCAATGTAAACTGTTTGTATAACAAAGTGTTGCACATTTTATTGTCCTGCCAGCAAAGAAAGGGATAAAATAGCACATTGCCTGTCTGACAAAGGAAATACAATTGACACCGTGCATTCTGCAACACAGAAACCGAACTATGTATTGGCCAGTTTCTGCCCTCCTAACACAGCAGAGCTTGCAAGTTTTACCGCATCGTTCTTTGCATTAAAACAAACAAACAAAAAAAACTTATAAAGAGCAGGGKTTTTTTTATTTATAGGCATTGAAAGATCTGCTTCCTAAACCAAACTAAGATTTAAACATGCACAATTAATTTCTATGCCCAGGACTGCTGTGGCTCTGGTTTGATAACGAGATAATTGCCTTGCAAAGGTCAGGAGAACGGCACGGTTAGCTTTCGGAGCGCAAACAAAGCACTTGCTGTGGTTYGCAAGGTGTCGTTTCTGCACCACTCCACATCGCTTTGATTCATCTACTACTAATATTCCATGATACACTTGCATCATGGATCCTACTACCGCAGCAAACCTGTAATCAAGGAGTGACCCTGAATAAAATACTCTACAGGAAACAGATGGTATGTTCATCAGACGCCTTCCAGCCTAAAATAACCTTTCCCATATATGAAGGATAGTTAATTAAAACTGAACTTTATATTCTGAGCTGGATCTTAATGTAAATAAAAATCAAGATGATACTACTGTGTTAGCAGACTAAACTTCCAAGTCTTTCTTTTTTTATTTTTATTTTTTTTGCATTACCCCCCAGCAACCAGTATTTTTGTTGACTCAAAAGTAACGGTTTGTTGTGGATTTGCCAGTCTGAGCCCAATCCTGCAAGCTGGCCTTCACAAAATCACTCTTAAGAAATTTCACTGGACCCATGCCTGGAGTTACCATGGGTAATACAAAATATGTACCCTGCCATACTCCAGCAGCACATCCTCTGCCACTTGGGCTGATTTGACAAAAAAAAAAGTGTTAAATCACCTGGCAGCGACGAGGAGGCTCTCTCCCAGCGGCGGGGAGCTGCGTAGTCCCGGGGAGCGGCAGAGCGCTCTCCGTACCCTTTGAATTAAGAGGTCACCTCCCAGACGTGCCTCTGCACGTGCAAAGCCAAGCTCCCCGCAATGGCAAAGCTCTCGCGGAAAAAGCCTGCATTTCAGGAACAGAAATGCCAGAAATACACAGTCGATCGCTGACATTTCTTTGGGGCCCTGGGAGCGCGAGCRCGGTCGAGGAGCGCTCTGCAACAGCAATGGGACGCACAGCGATGTTCTGCTATTTCGCATTTGTGAGCATRTTGAACCAACAATGACTTTTCAAACATAAACAGCATTCGTTCCCATTTCCCCCTTGGATAACAGCGGACATTTAAGCAGAACAAAAACATCATCACTTGTGAGAAAAATAAAATAGCTGCAAAGTGACTTACCAAACTCATCACATATACTTTCATTTTCTATAAGGGTTGGATGATCAAATGTATCCCGACAGTAGAAGATTTGGGGGTTCTTGCTTGTTACTGCAATGCCACCCAGGGCTAAAACAAACTGGTCCGTTAGCACTGAAGAAGGCCTGTCCTGAACGCGCTTTAACATGGAACGGTATCGACAGTACTGCGGGTAGCTGAGAATTAGCAGGTTTGAATCTTCATCATCCTCACCTGGAAGAAAAGAAAAAGCAATTACCCTCAATAGATCAGAAAAACACAAAACAAGGGCTGCAACTCGACAGGGGAGACCATCTCAGAAAACTGAATGCCAATGGGGAAAGACTTGGGCTTTTCTCAAGATCAATCTTTTACAACATGGTGGGTTTTGAAAGGAACTTAAAAAAATAAATATAAAAAGATAGCTTATTGAAACAGCTGCTTCTCTGGCTTTCTGTCCCATTCTCTCATCCTTCGGTCAAGGACTCTGCCCTAATGAGTAAGAAAACACYGTTCGGCGGAAGCTGCCCCATGGACTGAACTGACACATTCCCCATACTTTGCCTGCTCTGCTGCTTTGATAGAAATATTACCTGTCATTTTACTCATCTCCCTATA
>NW_028185916.1:1850022-1878622 GCF_003343005.1 Rhea americana
TTTGCCTTTGACGTATCTGATACTGGCAGTCACCGAAAGGCCACTGGTGAGGAGCCGGACTCCCAAAGAGCTCGCACTGCCTTCAGGTAGGCTCAAAATATAAAGCCCTCTAGAGCAGAGTCCTTCCCATTGCACTGGGGGTTTAAYGATGTTAGGCATAAAGGCGGCAGATTTTGAAACATCACAATCAAGTTTCATCATACGATAAGCAGCAGGAAACCTAGCAGCAAAAAAGCAGAGATGCAAATATGAGAAATTACTCGTTTTCAGGTATGCAGCCAGTAGGCAACAGCCCTTCTCTTTCTGTTCATTTATCTCGCAGCGAGGGGTAAGCGAGCACAAGTGCCTGCGAAGGCAAAGCAAGAGGAAGCTGGTTACGTTTTCTGCTCTACTCTGATTACCAGTAACTCAGCTATTTCTTCTGCCGGAGACAAAGTCTAACACTTAATCCCATTACCCCTACCAAAATCACCTCTCACACCCTTAAAGTCAAAATCACCCCCGATACCGAAAGCAGCGTGCGACCGGCTCCCACCCAGCTGCCCACGACGGCACGACYCGTCCTGAGCTGCGCGAGGCAACGGAAGGGCTGGCACGCAGACGGCTGCGTTTTACAGAGTCTCTGGAAGGGGACGCATCGCCGGGCACGTCACCGCTGCAGACGAGGGCAACGCTGCAAGAAACGACGGCAGCACGCCGATTTGGGAAGGGCTCTTTTCAGAAGTACTGTCCGCGAAAGCCATCACCCCTGAAAACTCTGAACTTTGCCCACCGCCCCTGAAGTAAGTGGGGACATCAAAACAATTTGTGTATTAAAAAAAAATACACATTACAGAAATAGACATCACAATACACATCAAATGGCATTTACGTTGCTCTTCCAAGAAAATAAAACTTGTGATTCTAAAAATCCTCCTGGTCAAGAAGGATGTGGTCACGCTTTCTTTTCTCTCCTTGTTTTTGAATCAAACGAGCATCCCACAAGCCTGCGCCACGGCACGACTGACTGCAGCTCCCGGGAACCAGGCAGTCCTCCTCTTCGTTAGGAGACCCACGAGTCGGACCAGGAAAACCGTGCAGGAATTAAGAGCGCACGATCCATCCCCCAGCCCCTCTGGGAGCCCTGCAGGCACCCGCCCGACGCCTGCTGCTGCTCCAGACCTTGGGGCAGACAGCGGYGGGCTGGCTCCGTTGACCGGACAGCACTTCTGTCGTGCCAGGATGCGGCCAGGTTTTTCGGTTTTTTGTTTTAAGGGGGTGTATATAAACCCATGCCCCAGGTGCCTTTGCAGCAAACCATTATTTTCTAGACAAATGTGCTGTAAGTCACTGCACAGAATTACACAAACTTTCAACCTCTGACAACCGACATGTGAACTCAAACCCATGCCCTAAATTAAAACCAAGGCTTTTTTTTTTTTCTTTTACAGGATCGCTTTTACACATACTTGTGCAATTCCAACAAGTACTTTACGACACATTTTTTTCCCTTTCCTTATTCCCCCCAGGTGCAATAGATAAATCTAAGAGCGAATAAAGAACGGACAAATGGAAGATTTGTTTAGCGAAAGACAAACAGGGAGTTCTRGAACAAAGATATTTTTCCCCCACCTCAACCACGCCCACATGAAAAAAGAAAAATCAAAGCAGACCAATCCCTAATAACATACAAGCCCAAAGAAGTGGTGTTTTCCAGCAAAATCTAAGACATGCCATTTAATAGTGAGTTTAGTGGATATTGCCAAATATCTTGGATGAGTACAACCAGAAAGCACGGACTGTTGTGAAGAGAGATTGCAACATCGATCGCCTTCCTTTATAATCAGGAAAAAACAACGTAATTTCTAATTAAGATCTTACTAGACCAAGACACTAGATTTCTGAGACCAGCTTTAGCTTCAGTAGGGCGAGCACAGCAGAAGATAATACCTACAGTACGCCGCTTGGAAGATTCAACCGAAATTACTCTAATCCCGTGCTTATATCATAATTACATGTTTTAATAATCCCCTTCAATGTCAGGTTTTCGCTTATTTATCCATTTCAGGGCTGGAGGCAGGGAGGGCGCAGCCCGGGGCAGGGGCCGGCCGCCCGCGCGGGGCAGCGCCTGCCCTCCGCGTCGGATCACGCGCTCCTCAGGTTGTCTTTGGGAGGAAGAGAGAGGTGCGTGAAAAGCCAAACACAACGAAGCTAGGCAAGAACCGACTTTTCAGATCAGTACAACTTTTTTTTTTTTTTTTAAAAAAAAAATGCAATGCAAGGCAATCAAAAGCCAAAAAAAGAAAAAAAGAAAAAAAAAAAGCAAGCCTGCTGAAAACACAAATTCCTAACTAACAAAGCCATCAAGAGCCAGACCTATTTACAGAAAGAACAGAGAAATACAAAAACGTAACTCGCYTTTTGTTTGTTTCAGAAACATCAGACTATAATGTTATTGCTAATCTACTCCCAACATCAGTAAGCATTTTTTTCTTTAAAAAGACCTTCGCACTAGGATTTTATAGAGCTTGATGGAAAAACTATGCATGTTCCTTCCTGTACCTAATTACCTCAACTGCAAAATCTGCCAAGTATTTTGCCCTTTAGTTCTTTTAATCGTATTAGTGCAAATGCATTTGGATGCCAACAGAAACAAACACTTAAAGATTTTTGCTTAAAAGATTCCAAATATGCATTAGGCTTGTGCTAGAAACGCGCGTYCTTCATTTCCGCCCAGAAAGCACAAGAGTTATTTTTTTCAGAAGAAACATGGATTTGTTCCTCTTGTAAGACGAAATGTCTAGTTTCAACCCAATTTAAGTAAAATAATGTCAATACGAACCGCTCCCGCAATGATTTATGCTACCTTCTGTTACTTTATTACATTAGACATTCCTTTCTCTGAGCTTTATACTTTTCACTGTGCTCCTAGCAACCGCATAAAGGCTGATCACCAACTTTCGTACTTGGCACCCGTCCAGGCTCGACTGTTATTGATAATTATATTGAAGTTTCAATTTAATTGCTACTCTGTTGTGACACAGAATGTTTTTTGTAATTAGGCATTTCCCATTTTCTGTCCATTCATTTTTCGTATTACTGAAAATGATTTTCTTCCAGAAAACATAAGCACGATGACGATACAGAGAGGAGTATGTACTTCTGTTACTATCGTTACCACCACTGTGTTGTGAAAAAAAAAATATTTTTAGGAAAAAAATTGTGAATATAATTYCTCGGAAGGTAATTTTCTTTTCAGTTTAAGTGCTCTTATTCTTCTTACAGTTACTCAATGATTTCCTGTTCTAATTACAAGACATTATACAGAAAGTTGTTTTTAAAAAGGAAAWGTGCTAGAGCAGGAGACTAAATAGCGTCATGCGCTTAATATGGTTTAAAATTCCAAACTTGTACCTCAATTTTATCAATTCTCTGCTCTACCTTGCTGCAACGTATTCTACCACAAATCTAAAATCTCTTCCACGGCAGTTAACACAAATGTATATACATCAAAGAGGAAAACACACTTGCAGTTAAACTGCAGGGGAAAGAAGAAAAAAAAAAGATCTTTTTTTTTTTCCTCTCACTGTAGCTGTTAAATTGGAGGCAAGCCAAACCGAGGNAAAAAGAAAAAAAAAGAAGAAAGAAGAAAGCTTGATTAAAAAGCGAGAGAAGAGATATTCGGTTCTAAATCTAAATGAATAAGCCACAAACTATTTCATAAAAACACACTGTGACGTAAATTACACATCAGCGCCGCAGTGTTGTGGTTATTTTGAGAAGTGGCTGTACTGTAAGTCAGCTGGTAACGCCCCACCCTGAGCGATTTTGTAATTCTCCATCCAGCAACCAGCCGGAGCAGCCGGGAAGCCGCCGAGGAGCAGAGCCGGCACGGCTGCACCGGGTTTGTAATAAAAAGATAATGTACTTTCAACATAACAGAAGTAGAAGATTGGTTTTATTAACTAAAAAAAACAAAAAAAAAAAACACCCTGCTTAAAAGGTCCCAGGCTTGCCACTTGTTCCGACAACTGCTAACGCAGATCGTCGCAGGMCGAGCGACGGGAGCACCAGGCACGCCGGATCCGGAGGGATTAGAAACGGGCAGGGCTCGCGGGGCTGAACGAAGCGAGGCTGCGACCGCAGGACGGGACGGCCACACCGCAGGGCAGCGCTCGGGTCTCAGCCGCGCTCCCGAGAGCGGGCGACGCACGGCTTCCCGCCTCCCGCCGGGGCACGCTTTGCGCTGGGACTCGCTTCACCTAAGGGTGCAGCTCCAGCTCGAAGCAGTCGCGCGGACCCCTCCGTAGCCAGCCGCGCAGGTCTCCTTCCATCCTGCTGCTCTGCGAGACGTGTGGATCATCCCATCCTCTGGAGACACTGCTCCTTCACTAACAGCTCCGGCTGCGGTTMGGCTAAAGGCTGAGCCTGCACACCAAGCAGGCGAGTGAAATGAACTTCACCCACACGACAATATTGCCTGCCCTATGCCAAAGCAACGGCCCAAACGCGTGCCAAAAAAACCCTCTCCCAGCAGATACGCTCTCCATCGGGATAAAAAAGCCTAATCCCACCTGTGATAACAAACTTCCCCTCTTCCAGCTCTTAAGGCAGGAGCCAATTCTCCTTCCCTTACTCTGCTCCTTGGCAAGGACCTTCTGCAGTACCASCTGGAGAAGGAAGGTGTAGATGAGACAGAGACAACTACAGCTGATCCATCAAAACCAAAGACTGCAGGTTGGACAGGCTCCGCACCTCTCAAACCTGTCTGTCTGAGCAACATCCCATGGGGACGTGGAACAGGTTTCCAGCAGACAGAAATGAAGCATTATAAAACTACCTAAAAAAACCCTGAACCCCTCAAAAACCAAGAAAACAGAACCAGCAGAAGGGTGGAAGAGTCAGCAGGAGGAGGAAGAAGAAATTGGATCTTTATGACTTCAAAAATCCTTAAGAGGAATCTTGAAGTGAGAACACCTTTTCATACCACCACTCAGTTACAGCCTGCCAAATACTCCCAAATTAGCCAGATTATCACAGCCAGATAATCACAGCTGGCCAAGATGCCATACACACATCTCTGGGTATTCCTACGAGAGAGAGGATGGCTCTTCCCAAAGAAATAACCTTGGCAGGACAGTTATGGCAGGCTCCTTGCTTGACCACCTCACATGCCGAACCCTCTGCTTAGACACCAGGCTAAGAGCTCTGGTAGGAACCCATCTCTCTTTGCATGAAGTGACCGTGACCTAGGACCAAGAGCTGAGGAGTTCGGGCAGCTGCATCATCATCGTGAAACCACTTCTCCTTGCTCCAGCTCACCTATCCAACCTCTGTCGGGTGATTAGGGCAGATCTGGGGAGAGCGTTTACCAAAAAACAGCTCTTCCAATCCACCCTATTTTTCCATTCTTGCAGTCTTYGTTTGCTCCAGTAACATGAGTTGGTGTGCCCTGGCTGTCTAATTAATTACAAAACCTAAAATATTAWCACAAGAATCATATTTCTCGCACAGATAAATGCAAATACAATAATGATTCAGCCCCATGAGACAGGACTGGAAATCTGTGTTTGGGGGTTTAAATAAATTTTGGTAAATTATCGACACAACAGGGATACTGCTTTGCTGGCAGGACCGGCGCTGCTCATCCTGGCTTCGAGAACCCCCCTCCATTTGAATGCTAATGCAATCAAGAACAAAGGCAACATGTTGCAGCGTAGGGACCGCAGTGATTACAGTTATGTTTACCAGATAATGACGGTGTTAACAAGTTGCCTGTAATTCTTACATGGACGTTTGCCTGCTTGATTTTGCTTTTAAATTGATCAAAAGGCAAAAGATATTTTGCCAATATGCACAATAAAATGCGCAGAGTTCTTCTGGATATATCATATTCTTTTTTTTTTCCCCTTGTAAGGAGGACAGAGAACTAATTCTCAGAATTTCTTGTCACTTCCACAGCCCTCTGTTTTCTGTCACAGTGCCAGAAGAACATCAGCAGTTCAGAGAACTCCTCAGATTAGTTTAACATTTGAAAGAAAGAGTACACTTACAAACCTACTGGAGATTGAAACTACTGTTCGGTCTAACAGTAATACAGTCATTAACAACAACGAAAAAATAGCTAACACCRTCTAATGTATGCTTAAAGCACATGGCTGAATTTGAATGTGATTTTTTTCTAGTCCTACTTAACCGGGACAAAACTAAGCATGTTGACTGATGACTGACAGCAGGTCCACATTATCAAATCTCTCGTAATATTTATCACATTAAATCACTTTGAATTCAAATCGTAAATCCAATTTTTGCAGGAGACRGAAGAAATTTAATACTGAAAAGTTCCCAGCCAGGCATCCAACATCCTTTTTCATACCCGGATCCAATATTCAGCTACTCCTAGCTGCAGCTCCCCGGTTCCTCCCACATCTTAGAAAGCAGGTTTATGAGGTGTTGCTAGACCCCAAAGCAAAGCGACCAACAGTCGTCATTTCCAGCTTTTATACAACCCTTCCATCCATAACTGCTTTGCTGAGATGAATGAAAATTATTATCCCCATTACACAGATAGAGAAACTGAGAAACAGAGACCTTAAAGGCCTTCTCCCACAACATTGAGCAACTTGGAGGGCAACTGAGAGAGCAAAGAGCCCCAGTGGAAATCCCCATCCACGGCTATTCCTGGCTAGGGCAGAGTTTTCCCAAGTTTCCTCCAGTCCCCCACCAGCCCTGCCTGTCTCCTTCCCAAAATTTCCTTCTCCCTTGTGTCTCAAGCGGTAAGAGCGGGCCATCCCAGACCAAACAGCAACGGACTATCACTACAAAAAAGCCACTTTCATGAAATAAAAGGTCTTTGGACTGTCCTGCTAGGTTGTTAAAGCAAGTGGAGCTGGGGGAAACGGGGACCGAYCACGGACGGGGAAGATGCCGCCTGTCCTCCTGGAGGTGCTGGGTCGGGTGGACCGTTCAGGTTGAATGTGCATCAGCTTTAAAACAAGTATTTATCCGGGTTGTCGTGGTTACTGATAAGCAGCTTCAATTCTGCTGATAACAAAAAAAAGGAAGAATTAAAAAGGGGAGGGGGCCTGAAAACACAATTTGGTAATATGGCGAGGCCAAGAAGAGGAATTAAATCACATTAAACAAGCCAGTTGTACTGCAAATGGCTCTGCCTCTCTGTATTTGCCTTTATATCATCTAAGGCTCTAACATGGCAGCTGCTTCAGTTTTAATAAACAAACAGTAAAAAATCCCTTTTAATAACGAAAGGAAATAATGATATACTTTGCTTTAGCTGAATTCAAACAKAATTTAATTTTTCCTGAGGTGAAATTTGCTCCGGGAACAATCAGATAATAAGCGTTATCACTCTCACAGACAAAACTGAACCAGCACTTTGCAATTCAAAGTGCTATTTGATGCACCGTTTTCGGCGATCGCTGAACACCATCCAACACAGCACCGAACCACGCGTCACCGCTCACACGCAAAGCCTGAGCCTGCAAATATTTGGGCACACGAGTAACGCCGCAGACACCGCAAGCCCCACTGCGCCTACGGCTCGAGGTAGGCGCTTCCCAACGCCGTTTCACGAGCGCAGCCAAGCCCCGAAACTTCTCCCTGCACAGCGCCTTTTCACCGCCGGCGCCGCTGCTACGACTGCTATCACTACGGCTGGGTTTTTCGGTCTCCCTCCTCCCGAAAGCAGCTCCGCAGGGCGCAGACGCTGGCAACCGGCACGCCCGAGCCCCGGCGCCCGCGCTCGGGCCCGAATTCGGGTGTCGGGGCGGGGGGACGTACCCAGGCCGGGGTCTGCGACGCGCCCTGGGCGCTGAGCAGCCCCGCGGAGCCGGGCAGGTCTCGCGGCCGCTCGGCGCTCCGAACGCCGCCGCTCGCGCCCGCCTCGAAGTCCTTACCCGAAGAGCGTCTCGGGGACGTGAGAGCTGCGTTACCCGCTGCTTACRACCTGCGCCACGCGAGCAGGATCTGGCTCCGTACAAAAATAACAAGCTCGCTGTAACCCTCCGCTCCCTAACCATACTGCTGATTTCTTTGACACATGGAGAAGTGAGAATAATTACATTTTACTGAGTGCGTCTCATTACACTGATTTAAGTAAGATTTCCAAAGCTGCAAAAATATGCCTTTCAATTTCATTTGTTTCTAGCAATTCACTCCAGAGATGGTTAGTAAAACCTTCAGAAATCATCATCAACATGGACAAAAATTGTACCCTTCTCATGTGGACATTTGACAGAGGGATAATAGGGTCTAGAAACACCGCAGTCAGACGTTTCTTTTCTATTTAATGTTTCCTTCTGTGCCAAACATAATATAACAGACAAGTGTTAGAGAGACATGTAGGGGGGAGCCTGAATAGAGAGCTTTAAAAGAGGCCCTTAATAGAGAAGCAGTACGCTTCGTCTTCAACAACATTCAACGGCAATTTATTTGCAGCCATTTTCTCACGTAACCTTCCACCCTGGAACAGGTAAGACAGAGCGCAGGATAATTTGTCTACTGCCAGATATGAACAAAAGAAACCATTTTTAATAAGCTTCAGCAGCCCCTTGTATTTGTTTGCTAATAACTTTTTTTGGAAGCCAATCAAAGACCAGAAATGAAAAAAAAGCCAAGCTGGGAAGCAAAAAACCACAGTTAAAGCATTTTACAGATAAACTTGTGTTATCATCTGCAACGTAATAATGCTTACATCTGTGACTTGGAGCAAACACTCAGAACTGGAAAGATGTCTCCTTAAAAACACACACACACACACACATATATACACACACACATATATGCATACATAGCAATTACAAAAATGCTAGCTACACGTATTTTCTTCCAAAAATTTGCTCTCCTTTATCTCATTGCAATGCTGTACCTGCTCCCCAGTACAACCTTATTCTGGTTCCCCTCCTTCCCTGGTATCATTAGCTATCACAGGTATCGCTCACAGGTATCATAAGATGCCTGTGCCAAAAAGGTTTCTGCAAGACTGAGTTGTCAATGTTGGATGAAACTCTCTTGAGAGCCCTCAGTCGCGTTTCTGAGGGAAGCTCCTTCTGGAGCTGAAGAAAAGGCTGAGTACCCAAGCCAAAATCCCAACAACGCAAGCTGAAAAATCTGATGAAGTGTTAAGTAAATTCATTAATGTTATTAAAACACAGAAAACTCCCTTGGAAAATTTCACACAGGTTTTCCCATCTCATCGCACATTAGTCATGGCCTGAGACACGCGTGAGGAGCAAACAGAGAGAAATAAAGCTTTTCTCAAGTCAGCTTGGACCAAGTCCTACTCTCACTGAAAAAAGGCCAGGCTTGTAGGCTTTGGTGAGAACAGGGCCGGGTCCTTTGAACTGTGCTGTTATGGCATCTGCAAGAGAGGTATAAAAGCTTATGGAGAGAGAAGGTGGACCAGAGAACAAAAGGAGCTGCTGGTGAGATGACAACCCCTCTGGTTAAGACGATGGAAACTTTCCTAGACTTCGGAGCAGGCGCACACTTTCCCAGTTTACTACCCTATCCCCAAAATTAGACTTTTGCCTTCTGAGGACTTTGCAGTAGAGAATGCAGAAAGAAAATAAGAATTTGCTCTTCAAGAAAGGAGAATGGCTTTTTGAATAAAAGCCAGGGCTCCCTATGACGGGAACCTGAGAGCCCAGCCCTGCACGCATCCTGAGACCAAATACAGGATTTCTCTTCCTCTTGCGCAGCAGCAGGAAGCGTTTCCTGCAGGAGAGGAGCTGCGTTACCTGAATTATCTGGAAAGGCCTCAGGTGGAGGCAGGGTGAGAAAGGATTTCAGGATGAATTATGCCCATGAGCTGGGAGGAACAAGCAAGCATCCTCCCACTCCTTTCTCTAGGTCGACTCTTTCCAAGTTTTCAGCGAGAGCCTAACCCTCTAGCGAGTCTGCCCAGGAACGACCAGGCAAAGCGCTGCCAATCCTCCAGAAAACCCCCGAGCTGCGCTCGCTCTGCTCCTGACACGGCTTGGTCCCACCTCCAGCGCAGAGGAAGGCTCAGACAACCTCAACACACTCTCTACCCCTCTGATGTCTGCTCTAATAGTAGATAGCACTGTCTATTTCAAAGCACTTAATAGATGCAAATTAATCCTCAGGGCATTCCTGTTAGGCAAGCAGATTGATAGAAGTATTATTTCCCCAGTTTTGCRTATGAAATAATCTGGTAGGGGATGTTTGGACTCACCTGAGGCTACCAGACGAGCCTGGCCAACAGCGATCCCAGCTCCCAGACCTGTACTCGGGCCTCTGGGTGATCTCTCTTGCTCAAGCCTAACTTCAACATTTTCATTTCAAACATGGAGTGAGAGAGGAAGAAAGCTCAAGGAGGGCTGATAACACCGTGAAAAAATACTCTCTGGGAAAAGAGCCTCCCAAAGGTCGATAAAGCAGCACCTTCCACCTACTGAAAGCCAGAGACCAAATCGAGGACAAGGGACAAGATGAAAGATGCACTCAGAAACAAAATTATTAAGAGTTCTTGCTGTATATGCCGTTCAAGTCACAGACTTTAACTATGATTTACAGTCAGTGTTAATGTCAGTGAAAGAGTTTTAGGTTCTTAATTTTTAGCATGGCCATGAGTGTTAGAGAATGCATAAGAGCAGCAAACAGCGGTCCTGGATGAACAGAATATATACGCTTAATATATACGTATAACAGACTTATGTGCACACTCCCACAARATTATATTGAGGTCCTGCTCCACACTAAAGATCTTTGTGACCTTAGATACCAGGGATGCATTGCAGATTGATTTCATATCTCTTTTGGAAAAGAGCAGCAAATGGTTTCAGCCACTRTTTGCTAGCAGCCAGCACGCACGCRATGCCAGATATTAAACGGCACGCTTTCCTGAACCAAGAGCGAGCTTTATCTCCCGTTAGTACTCTCCTCCACCAACACCGAGCGAGCTGGGGACAYTGTGCCCTCAATTTTTAAGGAGCCAAATGCAAGCCATGTGTATTGCTGCCCACCGCTCTGCGGCCACCGCTGCTGAGGTCCTTGAAACAAGTGCATGTGGCGTGCCAGTCCCCCAGAATGAGTACTAATCATCTCTGCTACAAAAATCCTAATTTTTGTTTCCACCGTATTCAAGAACCAATCTCCAGTAACCATAGGCTACACAGAACATTATTAATTTATCGGCGGAAAAAACATTATCTACGCACTGCATTATCAATCTCCAGCGGTGATGCCTCTGCCCAAGTTTGATAAACGGCATGCAGCGTTATGCAGCTGCTTTGCATTTTGAATCCTTTATTTATAGAACATGGCAAATTAATAACTCAAAAATGTTGTTTCAGGCAAAGTAATGGACACACAATAAAACTATTCATTTCCTAAAAGGTCACTCTAGGAGAAGCATACATTGTTTAGAAGCCGCCCAACAATGCCATTGTTCCAAGGGAAAGTGAAAACGTATAATAAGCAGTTAGCGCGCGGATCTGCATCGGAGACCCCGGGCTAATTTAAAGTGCAATCTTAAGGCAATCAATCATACTCTAAAATTACTTCATTTTCCAAACTGTTTACACTTTTTAAGTTACAAATCCACTTTCTGCTATTTCAACTCACGATTTACAGCTCCGGAGTTGGGCTGCCTTGGCGGGCTGCCAAGCGCTAGTCATGAGGGAGCTAATGATCTGAGCAGATCAGTGTTTTATAATGGAGAAAAGCGCATGCAGATTTCCAGTATGTCTGCAAGTAATCACGGCAGGCTGACTAGCAAGGAGACCGCCGCAAATTTATTTTAGGAGAAACCTCTTAAAGCCGCACTTTTTATAYGGGCGAAAAAGAAATCTTTAAAGGGTACTCCAAGATTACTCAAAATTATTCTAAATGAAACTGCTGCACAAACAATATGCTAAAGAACAGTACAATAGCTAATTTCCTTTAGTGTGTCTATCTCGACCAGATCATATCCTTATCGTGCCAAGCTGGAACATTAAACTCTCTAGTTCGTGGAATCAAAACACAAGAGTGCTTCATATTACATTATAGAAAAATGAGCCGTTCCCTACAAACAAGGTCAGATTGCTGGAATGCCAAAGGTCTACGTTTAAACAGAGCTGGGAGGAGGAGGGGAGCCCTTGCCCATTTCACTCGCTGAAAAGCAGCGAGGAAACTATACCAGCAATCTAAATTTGTTTTAATAGCCAAAACGCTAGAAAGAGAACAAAAAGACTCTTGGGAGATGATATTTAAATTAAATATGATCTTTATTGTTTCATTACAGTGGCACGGCCAAATAATAACTCTGTCTTACTRTACAAATAATGTCGGATCCTTGTTTTCTAGCAGAAAAAATTATTCTCTCATATTCTGCTTCCCATCAACCTTCCCAGGCTGCCCCAGGTACCCGGCAGTGGTTCTGTGCTGGGTTTGGGGTCGGACTGAGGAAGATTTGGGATTTTTTCCTGTCCTTAACGGCCACGCCAAAGAGGCATATTCTGACTCTAAAGCGGCTCTAAGAGTGGCTATAAATATTCTTGCATTGTACTTCACGAAATTCAGTTCATTAGGATAGATATTTTCGTTATAACAGTATTACATGCCTAAACTCAATTGTATAATTGGACAGGGCCAGAAACAATACAGCATACTACAGCTTTAAAATACCTGCAATCATAAATCAACACAATTATTTGAAGCACTGTCACGAAGCAGAACAGGAAAAGAAAAATTAAAAGAAACTAGATGGTAGAGAATCTCACTTGACTTTGTAAAGACCAAAAGTTTTTAGCGGTCRTGAGCCTCACCACCATTACAACCAGGGAAGTCTTTCTTCTCTCTAGGTTGCCTTGAAAGGCAGCTCCTCTGGAAGGATTTTGGTTTCTCACCASCCTCCAACACAACGACCAGGGATCCCACAGCTCTGCAGCGCAATGGTTGTGGCTGCTTTGACTTACGACTACTACGACTACACGCTCTGCTTGCGTGGGAGCCCCTGGATCTGGAGGAGAGTTTGTTGGTTTATTTTGCACTGTTGGGACTTTGTCTTTGGGAGACCACCAGCCAGCTGAGACAGTGGACTGCGCACAAGCAAGTGCCCCCAGGCACCTTCCCATGAGCTATTAGGAAATCACGGAGCGTTTGGAGAGAAACTGCATCTACCTTGTTACGTTACGAGGCAGAAGAACCAGGTTAGCTTGGGCACTTCTTCCTTCCCTCTACCTACAGTYACACAACAGCTCTCCAAATCTCATCTCCACCTACCTCCCAGCCATGCAGCATTTCATGCTCACTGGAGGCACTGGGCTAAAGCATGACTGAAGTTAATATTAAAACATGTATTCCTCCTACAGCTTCATCAAAAATCCCATTGAATTCTCAGGGATAGAGATCTCCCAGAACCTGCTCATTCTAGTTTTCTTGCTGCTGTTACGTATTTAACYAACTCTTTTTCTCCCTCCTTTTTCTTTTAATCTATCCAGGTCTCAAACAATGTCTTTTATTACTTTTGATACTTATGTGAAGAATATTAAGTCTTTCACACAGATATTCTCAGAGCCAAGTGCTTTATGGCTATCAGTGCTCAGCACTATATATAGCTGTGTGTGTTAGTAAGTATATACACATGCATATATAGGTACCTACACATATATGTGCATATATATGTGTATATATGCACATAGATATACACATACATACRTGTGCATATATACACACACAGCTTCATATAAATAACCCCTTTTCCTTAATACATTAAGTCAAGATTAAGTTTCTTTTATGACATCTCAAAGACAAAAAAGAGAGAACAAGCTGATGCAAGGGGAAAGGCARGTCAACTCGTAACCTACGTGAAAATTTCCAAGCGATAAAAACAAATATAAATAAAAGAGAAGATATAACTGGGTGATACAAACAATTCTGGAGAACACAAAAGCATTTGATGTAATTAGAGTCAGTGTCACCGAGGGGCTATTAAAAGGCATAAACATTCATTTTCAGTCACTCTGAGTCACCTAGAAGAGCTCGCTCCCAAGTAAGTAGGTTGCTGGAGCCCGAGATCTAGTCCGCTTTTCTTTACTCCAATTTTGAGCTATTGTACAATTACACCACAGAACGACATAATACAATAAACAGAACTGAAAAAGGGAAAGAAAACAATTTTTTTCTCTTACATGCTACGTTCAGTGTTTTTGCCTATTAACGTAACCGAAGACGTTTCTCTCAGAAAACAAAGCCAGAAGGCAGCGTGCCAGAGGCAGCTAACAGATAAATCCAGGTTCCCCAGGGACAGGCTTTTTGGTTTCGGGGGGCTTTGCTGGACGGCAGTCTTGCAGCRAGCACTCCCAATACGTGCTGCCGATCTCTTCGCGCGAAACGGGGAAGGAAAAGGGAACGCTTTTGAAGATCTGCGCAGCTTGGAAAAACTTCATGTTCTAACCTCCGGGTCCAAGGCCACAGTTTTCCTAACCATGAGGTCTGCAGCTATTGCGAAGCCCCCTGCGTATACCGTGTATACTGGGAGTTAATTTATCACTCGGGTCATTGTATACTAGCTGGGAGTTTGTAAACAAGAATGAATCACAGGTTTCATTTTTGCATCCCTTTCAAACTGGAAGACCTAAGAGTTTCCTGTTCCAACACACAAAATAGTATTGCTTCTATAAACCTCCTCCGGTCTCCGTGCCAGCAGTTTCCATTTAATTAAACTGACAGCAAAACAGGGCCCTTGCTAATGTGATCCAGACCAGTTTTCCTTCAATGTAAATTCTGAGGCATGAAATTACATCTGAAACAGACACAATAATCCCTCTATATCTTAGTCATAAGTTTAATCTATACTAAAATAACATTTTCTTTGTCTATACTGCAGTCTGTTTTAGAATTCAATGATCTTTTCTTCTTTCTCCAGTTGAAGTTCGGGGAATTATTCAACTTACATTCACCTTACAGTCAATTCACAATTTTCTTCTTGCCTGTAATTTATACACTCATTGTTGGTTTCTAGGTCACGGGTAGCAAAATGATCTCGCATGTGAGAAACCAGATTCAGGACCTCCTTCAAACTTTCACTTTCTGGAAATGAGATAGGCTAGTAGCTTTACAAAGTCAGTTCACAGCTGCTGAACTCTCCAACTTGCCTAAGCTTACAACTTGGTCCTTCCCGCAGCTCCTCAGGTCAGCTAGCTGTGAAGACCAAAGTTGCTGAGATTTGTGTRTACCCATGTTCTTCAATAAAGCGAGGTGGGGGGGTTGTTTGTTTGTTTGTTCAATGATCTGTAACGTTTCACTCTGGTCTAGTAATTCTTGTCGCTACTTGACTAAGACTTCCTACAATGCCCAGGAAGAACAGACTACGCAAAAGAGTAGCTCCTTACCATGGAAGCAACCATGGGGTTCACGGCGATCTCCTCGATGACTTGCAGGGTGTGTCCACGCCACGCACACAGGCGACTGTAACCCCCGAGATATGCAGAGTGTTTCGCTCCTGGCTCACGTGCTGCCTCAGGTTTGCACACACCAGCACAACGACGAGCCTGAAAGCTACAGCCCCCCCCCCTGCAATTTGGAGCCTGGGGTATCAGAGGCTGGAAAGAATGGTATCCATGCTGCAAAACCTGCAAAAGTCACCATTACTAGGGGAAGGGCAAACCACCACTCTTCAGTCAGTGTGGGCATAGTGGGGACCTCACTGGGCCAAGCCTTTACACTTGCTAGGATGGAGAGGTTTTATCTCTGTCACTGCCAAAACACTCTCCCAAATCTGCTACCGGATCGAGAGGCCAAGTCCACGCAACAACGTTGGAAAGAAGCTGCCGCTCTTTGCTGCTCTGCAGTTTCCTCCTGCCAGAGTAGTTCCTCACCTGAGCTCAGCTGCAGCAGGTCTTCAGACTCGGTGGGAATTACACACCATGTAGCCAGCAACACACAAAGGCACACCAGGATACTCATTTTGGGACGCGCTGTGGCAGGATGGCCTGAGCCGCAGAACGTCTTGCTGTGACTGCTGCCTCTACACTTTGGTATCGGAGAGGAAATCCCCTGCTGCCGTGTGCAGCTGTGATCCTTCCGATGCCAGCCACGCTCTCAGAAGGAAGACAGGTAACCCGGCCATTTTAAAGGAGAGCCTGAAGCCACCCTGAAGACAGATTTTTAGCACCACCAGGTTTCTACAAAAAGCTGCACAGATTAGCTCAGATACAAGTATCCGAAACTCTCTCCTGATGGCCRAAGTGACAGATGAGGTGGCGTAAGMGAAACAGCTGCACAGGAACCCTACAAAAATGAACACAAGGACAGCCTGCTCCAAGAGGTCAAGATCTTTGTTATCCTCACCAGACCTCCCGTACTGGGCCACCCCACACTGCCAGTATCAGAAATTGCTTCAATTAAGGCGAGTAAGCTATTCTAGCTTACGTTTTCATGCTCAACATCAGCRTTTTCTGACCATGGAGGCCGCTGTCACTCTTCTATCCACAGTCTTCAACAGCCTCCAGGTAGTACCCATAAGGTACTCGCTATCTCTACAGGTCTGCGATGGCTGGGATCTGCCATAGCTCTGCTGTGGGTACCARGATCCTTCTGTGTAGGAGGAAGAGGTAGCACAATGGTCCCCATACCAAATTAAATATAAACGCAGTCTCCCTGCTCACGTTGTCCACGACACAGGAGAGGGCTCCCTAACTTTGGAGTCAGCAACCCCCCAGCATGGAGCTGGTGTCACTTTGCCTGGTGAAGAA
Organism: Rhea americana; assembly: GCF_003343005.1. NCBI lineage: Eukaryota > Metazoa > Chordata > Aves > Rheiformes > Rheidae > Rhea > Rhea americana. Next base: position 1,866,723 of record NW_028185916.1, read on the forward strand.
GGATGCACAGGATAAAGAAAGATGCCACTGCAATGACTGCTCCAAAAAACCTCCTGTTTTGGTTTGGGCAATCTGGGTAGTGAATTGCCTGAGAAATGGTAAAGGTACGGAGCAAGRTAATCTGCTAAAGATAACTGGAGCAAAGATTCCCAACAAGACGCACACAAGACTCCAGTTCTACCTGCAAACTGTACAGACATGCTCTGAAGGAGAGCAGCAAAAAMAGAAATTGCAGCCCTGCCTTTTCTACGGAAATCATACCATGCTACCCTCTCTTGACCACTGCCGGCGAAGACAAAGTCTCCTGCAAGTAGCATCGAGCTCAGGGCATGCCTCGACCTGGGACACTCAGGACTTTGTGGGACTGGGCCCAAGGACTCGTTTTGTTTTGTGAGAGTATGAATGAGTCCTTGTGCTCCAGCTGTAGGCATTATGTTCATAAGAAGCCCAAGTGACAAAACCACTATGGAAACAAGAGAAAACTCGTCCACAGTGTATTTTCCAAGTTTCTGCCTGCCCAGCCAAACATTTGCAAAACCTTAGTTACGCACCCAGCTAAAAAGTCCAGCTACCCAAGAAATGCTGCATGATTTTAAGCAAGAAATTTGCCACGTGCCCAGCGAGGTATGAATGACGCTTTTAGACAGACCCACTCAGAAGGTCTGCAGGGCCTGGACAACACAATTCCCAAGCACTGCTGTCACAATCTCCCTCTTCAAATGAAAAACTCGTTGTATTGTTTTCCTAAAAAAGTAGGAAGTGAAGTGCTTATTTAAGAACAACCAGCCCTTCACTCAGCAGTCTGATAGCTTTGGGGAAAACAGAGTATTTCATCTATGCAGCAGAAGTCAGTGGTTAGTCATTAGCCTGATCAGAAATCATTACAGACCCTTCTGGCCACCGCTGTCCTGCTTCAGTGTTTGAGGGCCTCTTGTTCTGGAGACAACGCTCCACAAGCGTTCTCCAGGTAAAACAGACATAAGGCATTTGCCACCAATATATTGATCTTGTCTATAAGGTGACAAGGGGACAAAGCCTTTACAACGTTGCTTCTCACGCTTCCCCGACCTCTGAAAGAGGAGGCAAAGAGGTGCTGCGTTGTATAAACACYGTGCACAACCGGCCAGAAATGAGGCAACGACTTCTCATATTAATTTATAACCATTTGCTGGTAYGTCTGATGGGTGGAAAGTCTCTCAGTGAGACAGAGAAGCTACCAACAGAGTTTCTGCTACAGGGGGTGAAAAAATGCTTCTGTCCCATTTGTGCAAAATACGCGGAGATCGTGTTATCTTACACACGAATTCCTGCCCACGCTCTCACCTTCCATCCCACGTGCCCTGCCATTAAAACAGCGGGGACAAAATTGGCCTCATTTCCTGCGTATTTCATATAGACCTAAACGTCCTTAAGTATGTTGTCAGGGACTATATTTTAAAGCTGCTACGCTCACATCTGATCTCCTACCCTATGCTTTTAAGATATTAAATAGGCTTTACCCAATAAATCACATGTTTTGTGCCTCGCAATCCCACGGTCTCCGAAATCACCGGAAGGCTAACCCTGGGCTGCTCGCGTTCGTCATACGCAAGTGCGAGCTCCAAAGAAACCGAAGCAAAACCAGAGCACGCACACACGCACGCAGAAGCATCAAAACAAGCACCAAACCAAGCCACACACGCACCCTGGGGGGAAAAGAAAAGAAAACGGAAAGAAAGGCGCTGCGAAGTCTTCCGCGGGGAGGCGAAGGCGCGCGGGCAGGGAGGCGCGGCGAGCGCCCGAAGCGCCCCGCGGCCCGGCACCAACCGCGGGAGCAATCGCATCTTCGGGGTTTTACAACAGCACAAAGGCAACACACGAAACGCACTCAAGAAACACCGCGGGAAACGCGCCAAAGTTTTAAGGAACATTCCCTTTGGAAACGAAGCCTTTTTTAGCCAAACCGCTACGATTTTGTTTGAGTGACTCATACAAATGGATTCCGCACGGAGGTTTAAAAATGGGATATTTTCTCTTCTGCTTTTAGGTTCACCTCAAGACATGTGAATGAAAAAGCAGCAATGAGAATATTAGTCCGGACTTACATTCACTATCAACCTCTAAATAGGGAGCTACTAAATTTGTAAAGCTTAGATGAAGTTTCAGATATATAAATCTGAAAATACAATTCCTCCTAAAGGGGGCTGGGCAAGGATCATAAAACTATAAAAAGATACTTTGTCCCCATGGACTGCAAAAAGCTAATCATTAGCCACCCGTTTATAGCGCCTACCTGTTTATTACATTATTTTGATATTTTTCCTTCACGGGGACCTATTCCTTATTTCTACCATATGGATAACAAAAAAGATTCACTACCTCTAGGCAAAATGTTTTTAAAGACAAAGACGTTTGCTGGATTAAAAACAAACAAACAATTCAACAAAGTGTGCATAAATTTGTATTTGGCTACTGTTGGGCATCTGGAATGGCATGTATTTTCCTCAGAAATTTTTTCCTTCAGTTTTTCATACATGTGACAGTAATATATGTACCCAACAGCAAAATGAGAAAAACTAAATTTAAAACACACTTTCAGACCACCCTTCCCTTCTTTTTTTTCTTAAATTTTTCCTTTCCAGGGCAACAGCGGGGGGGGGGGGCCTGCACCGATGTTTTGAAGTACTGCAAGTTCTTTTGCCTTTTAACAGAAATATGTAAACAAGGTGTATGACTGTAGGGTAATGTTCCAGTCACAAAGCATTCAAGAGCTAGAGTGAAGCTATTTAAAGAATGGAGTATTCAATTCCTGAGGCCAGATGCTAGTATAAATACGAAACTATGTTCACACTGCAGATTAAATTATTTTTAGTTTCTGCATTTGAACTGCCAAAATTATTTGGCTGTTTTWTATATATATAYATAAAATATATATATTTTTATATATGTGTGTGTGTATATATATACACACACATATACATATACGCACACTATATCACAGAACTTATGGGGCTCCAATTTYGTGATTCTGAACAGAGGATTAGGAATTTAAGCATAAAAAGCCCTTTTCAGCTATTTTCTCTGTACACCAAAACTCAAAGTGTATACTGACATACACTGSCACAAGTAAGGGTCATCCAGGGAGCAGGAAAATTAAAAGTAAGATGGAACTGAAACATTTGAGATTTTTTAAATAGATTTTGATAGTACCTCATAATTTAATTTTCATCCCACAAAGCTTTTAATCAGGAAATACTTCGTATGAAAGAAAAGTGGAGACCACGGCTTTAAAATAATTAAAGGGGAAAACATATGTTAAAACTGAATTACACATTGCCTACTGGGTACGCCACAAGAGCTCACGCAGATGCAACTAAGAATATCAAGTTAAMGCCACTAGTAATTAGCTAAAAAACAAATAATCAATAGTCCTGTGACCTTGCAATAGCAAGAACCCACATAGATCCCAGAGAGCAAGCCAATGAACCAACCTGGGGCAATCAAAGCAAACCTCGTCTCAGCAACAAGCAGGGGGAGGATCCGCCACCAGCGCCCATGAGGCTCACGTGACCCCGCACACATCACCAGCCGCTTCGTTGTTGGGGTTTGGTTTTCGGTTTTTTTTTGGTTTGGGGATTGTCTTGCCTTTGCCTCATCAGCGGGCAAAGCTGGGAGGCCCAGGATGCATCTCAAGGGCCTGAGGCGATTGCTGTGGTCAGGGGATGAGTCTACCCAAGAGCACAACAGGAGCTGGGTGCAGAGAGGTCCCCGGGGCCGAGGACCTCACCACCACCGCGCGGTGCAGGCACAGTTCAACGAYGACTTGTGAAGAGGACGAGGCTGTGGGAAGACTCGGGTCCTGCAGAAGACGCCTGAGCCGACACCAAGTACCTGCGGAGACGCTGCCACCCCCTCAGCGCGGCACGGCCGGGGACACCCGGCGTAATTACAAACGGGCGACGTGGGACTCGCGGAAAGCTGGACGTGCTCTCCAGTATCATGTCAGATCCCAGTTCCCCATTAACTGTTCTTACCAGGCGTGGATCTGGCACCGCAGCGGCGAATCCCCTCTGGCTGGGAAGGCCGACGGTCCCAGCCTTCCCCCGGTACTTGGAACGTGGTTTTAAAATGCATTAGCCTGCACTTSAAAGAAACCTGGGACCAGAACATCTGGGCTCTGGTTGTTCTGTGCTCAGTAATAAAAAGTGAAAAAATGATGCAGCTATGGATAAAATGTTTGGGAACCCAGCAGCCACCTTGTCATGCTTTACSTATTTTCCCTGCATTAGCTTCATTCAGAGGACAACAGGGCACGAGAGAACCTGGAGGAGGACAAGAGGGAATTTTTCCCTTTTATTCTTTTTTTAATTATATTTTGGGTTAGTGATAGGATTCTTGGATCGCACAGCACATGGGGATCTATTCACCCATGACACACATGTACAACTCCCCTTGGCACTAACGGGAATCACAAACATGTTGTGAGAGCAGAATTGCCTCCTAAAACTGCAGGAGTGTGAACAAGGTTGTAAATACATCTCAAGGTTCTGGTAACATTAGAAACCAGTCYAGCATCTTTCTCATGGTATATTATGATATCACCAAATCCCTTCTACGTATTTACAGCCTTGTAATTCACAATTATTCTGAGTCCATAAATGTTTTTGGCATCTGAATGTAGAACTGATACTATTATTTCACATATTATGGTACTGTCCATGAATGCTAAATTCATTCCAGCAGAGACTCCTGGAGTTCATTCATCAGATATTTCATGCTACTCTTCTTTTAATGATTCATTTATCCTTAGTAATATTTGTATTCTGAAGTGCGGCGTCTCCAGCCGACAGCACAATGCTCTGCTGAATTATCTTCTTCTTCCACAGCATAACAAAGTAGAGCACAGTCAAATTGAAGATGGCCTTTAGTACACTGTCAGAACAATACTGCTTACCAAGCATATCCAGACACATTTCTCAAACCACATGTAATGCTCTGGCTGCCAACATGCTCATAAAGTCATTAACCAGCATCTTAAAATGAGGATGTGATACATATATTTAAATGTTTAGGAAAATCAAATGCGTGCTCTTCTAAAAGCCTATTTTGAATTTCAGCTTCTACATATATCAATTATGCAGCAGTGCACAGATGTAAAAATTCACCTTGATTTTTCACAAGCATCTGAAATATACTCCTGTTAAAATAATACACATTTGCTACCACTAACAGAGACTTCCTTATGGCGTTAAGGATTTGTCCTTCGCAATGCAACAGAGCAAAGGAGCCCCAAGCTGAAGGTTTACAGTGTTGAGRATTTATTTTTACAAGCAAATTATTATTAGCAATAAAATTAAGGAGGAACTTACTTCACAYGGTACAGATTTTAGTAAATGAACTAAATAAAGGTTATGCCACAATGCCTGCAGTATAAAACCTATCCACTAAGTTACAATTCATGCTGTTGTTATATGTTTTAAATCTGTGCTTTCTCTGCTACCCACGTCCCACAAACCACTCCAATTTATACACCTAGTTTAACCCCCCTTCCCAAACACCTTGAACCATCAGGGGCCTCACCCTGCGAGGATCACYGAGCAAGCAAAGAGAACAAGCACCAGCTTTTCTGCAAGGCTGCAGTGAGACCCAAACTGAGATACTTCGACAAGCAGACGACGGCAGGCCATGCACACCGTGGCATGTCTGCAAGCACGAGACRAGGTCTCCTGGGCACAGGAGCAATGAACATGCAACCCTGAGGAGCAACATGGACGCATGGTGCTGCATAAGCTGGGTGAGCTCTTGTCCTCCCCTAAGATGGGACAAGACACCTGGCCGCGGCCGTGGTGTCAACAGAGCCTGCAGGAGAGCCTCAGCATGGCAGCACCAGTCACAGCCTGAGCGAGTCACGACCCGGGACGAAGACACTTTGACTGGACTAACAGCGTGCTCGAGGTCCAGGACGACCACCAGACTCCAGGCTCAGAGCATACTTACGGCATGGGAAAACAGCCAGCCCAGAGAAAGAGGACATCCTCAGGGCCCACCTGGCTGAACTGCAATGCTACAGAGGTGCCTGGTTTACTCAGCCAGTTTTGGCTGGCTGGGTGGAAAGGACACAACGCGGGAAAAAGGCACCGATGATCTGCTAGGAACCAACAACCCAAGCCAGCAAGTATGGCACAGGGAGGAGGACGCCCGTCACCTCCCCAGCGCGTGGGGACACAGAACAACGGACGGCCCAAAGGGGGTCCCCAGGGGCCCGGGGACAACGCGGGCAGGGCCAGGAACTGGGGGGAAGGCTGGGCAGAGAGGAAAGCAGCACCCGCTGCGCCCCACGGCAAAAGGCAGCCGCTGGGAGAAGGCGATGCAAAGCACGGCAGCGCTGCACTGGGAGGCACACGCTTCGAGTTACTGGAACAAAACTCATGGTCAGTAAGAATTAAATGCAAGATCCAGCAGTGACTAGAAGGGAAAAAATCCTGGAGAGCAGACACATGTGGGTTATTACACTGCCTGGCAAGGTCAATCTCGGTGCTAAAAACAGACAAAAATAAAAAAAGCCGTCAAACATTTTTAAAGGCACACTGTCCCATAACGGCCACTTTTTACGCTGTCTGTGAATGGCCTGTATTTTCTACCTGCTTTATTTTGTAATTATGTAGGCTACTCCCGCTCCAGCCAGAGGCTGCCACAAAACTCTTATTAATGGTGCAAACTGCTGCAGCTTCAGCTTTAGAAGAACTCGGGGCAATTCCCTCTGACTTCACAAGGCACTAAAATTTAACTCTTCCCCCTCTCCTACTCTGTAGCCGYGATTTCTTCCCTAGTGTTTCTGAACAGACCTAACTGCAATTGCAAATGGCTGTGCTCCGCGCTGGCGACAAGTGCCCTGTCATACCAATGCGTAATTGAAAACGCTGACGCAGTGACAGCCGCTATCAGCACGACGCTGATAACCACGTTAGCCTGCGCCTGCCACAGCAAGGGGGGTGGGGGAAGGCACTGCAACTTGGGGGCTACCTGAGGAGAAGTTAGGTGGGATTTTGTTTACATTTCTCTGTAGATCGCCTGCATTTCAAAGAACAACGCAGCCACCTCTTCAATTCCCAGGGGCAATGCCACCACCCCTTTTACCAGAGCTCAAAGGCAGGTCCCAGGTTGAGGAGAAATCCAAATTTTCTCTCTTTGATAAGGTGAAGGCCCTCGCAGAGACAGCAGCATCGCTCCTCCTGCAGAGGATGCTGCCATGGGAGTACTGAGGTACGTCGCACAGGGCAACAGCATCAGCTTGCAGCGTTTGAGCCAACAAGCCTACGAGTATTTATTATCTTACACACCAAGTGGTCTATAAGCACAAAGCAAACATTTGAAAAGCTTAATGAAGTTTAAAAGAGGGAAAAAAAAAAAAAGACTAGCAGAGAGGCTGAAGCACCGCAGCCCAGCGGGCCGGGAAACGGTGGCAATGCCAATGCCAAGCTCAGAGCCTCAGTCAGCTCCCAGCTTGTCTGCTGCTCCTACCGCCTTCGTGGGGTCCTCTCACTGCAGCTCCTCAGGTATCTCCCATCTGCARCATGTTGAGCACTACAGGTACAGGGTAGTTAAACCAGAAGAAGATGGATGAACAACAGAAGCCTTTACGCTTGGTGGCATCTCTGAAGAACAAGCTTAGCAGAGCAGCTCTCCTGACTGCAGGAGTCTTCCACAACCGCAGCACTGCCCAGCAAGCGCCAGGAGCTGTACAAACAGCCAGGAGGATACCAGATGACWGCCCTTTCCCGAAGGAGCCACCTTCTCCATCTGGGCTCTGAGGAGCACCTCACACAAGCCTTGTAATAGCCTCATCTGCAGCAAAAGAGCTGCATCAATTTGGCTGGCTAAAACAGAGCTGGAGAGGTCACTCYGACCCACAGGACAAAAATAACGTAAGGTGCAGAGAGGGGGAAAATGAGATAATGGGACACTTACGGGAGCTCTACCGAGATCAAAACGACATTCAGCGCTTGGACAATGGGGCAGGAAGACACTAGGAAGAGGAAAAAAAAAAGAAAAAGGCTGAAAACTGAATAAAGAAGAAGGGGAGACAGAGAGGCATATGACTTAGGCAGAAAATATCCAAAGAAATAGCTGTACTCGCACAGGCTAACAATTAGCTGGTTAGAAAATTATTGCATGAAGTTAAGCCGGGAGCCGCACAGGACGGACGCTGAGAGAGGGGAGTCACGTCAGGTCAGAAGTCGCCATCACGAGCGTGGGCCGCAGATTATTAGTTCTGATAGTATTATAGTTCGACTATATTATAATCTGATAATCTGCACGGGGAGACGTGACAGCTGGTCCCGTGTCTCCGGGGGCGAGCCATCCCCGCGGGGTTCGGGCTGCCCAGGAAGCTCCGCCAAAGAGTTTGCACGGAAGAAGCAGGAAAAACTGCCAAGAAACCTCTGTGTGGCTGGCAAAATCCCCCCTTAAAAGCAGCAGCGGATTTTTCTGGATTTTGGAGGGACCGAGGATGTTCACCCCACGGCAGGCAGGGCCGGGGTCTCCCACCCCGGCCAGACCCGCCRAGCCCGCGAGCGCCGCAGCCCCTCGTCTCCCCTCCGTCTCGTCTCTCAATTTCAGCTCTGACTCCTCTATCTTTTATTTCTTTTTCTAAAGACACATTTAGAGATGAAACCATTCATAACTGCCTATCCACAGACAGTTTGTGGCAGCATAATTGACAATGAGTCTGCTGCAAAAATGAAAATGCTGTTTTAATAACCTTGGCCTAAAATACATTCTGTTGTATGCCTCAAAGGGTTTCAATAAAAAGTCAACCTGTAGAGACATATTTTCTTGGCTTAAACAACAATCCAAAGCATATAAATGTAGTCCAACTATAATGACATATTTATAGGCCAATAAAGCTTACACTGCAGCTTTCATACTTCACTTAAAGGAAGTCTGTAAGAAGCAGTGTTATATAAAATAATTTGAATTTTTTTTCGAGCTATAGCCCAAGGAATACAAATATGCAACTTTGCCATATTTAACTGATAGTGTTTACATTGCTTAGTTGCTAAAAATTTGTAAAATGAACTAATTCCTCATTTGGTGACTTCCAACTGGTTTACCAAATATGGGTATACCAGTCATTTATTACAAAGAAAAATCCCCTAAATAATTCTAAAGACAAAAATAAATAACTAGCGGCCTCAATAGTGAATGATTTAATCAGACCAATTCTTCTGGAAAAACAGGTTCTCATGTTCATTATGAATAATACATTCCTGAACTCTATTTTTATATGCTGCATTGTTGTTATTCTCTATTTTTCCCAACATTTGAAAGAAATATTCACAAAGCTATAAATAGTCTTAAGACATTAACTGCTTACATTCAATATTGACATATTTGGAGAAAGGGACAAAACGTATAACATAAATACCTCAGAAGGCAAAAAGAAATAATTTCTAAAAATCATTTCTCAGGGTGAAATATTGAAGCTCACCCCCCCCCCAAAAAATGCCATTGCTACATCTTTTATTTAATACAGTCCTAAGGAAAATTTCTCCATAATTCACTAGTGATGAAAACAATGGAGTTCTACAAAAATACCAATTTCTTCAGAAAAGAAAGGAGGAAAAGAGAAAAGGAAGAAAAGGAGGAAAAAAGAAAATAAAGAGGAGGGAAATTTTGAATTAGGGTCAGCTTTCTCCCTGGGCCTCGGCCGAAGCAGGCGTCGCGGCGCCGGGCGCGGGGCTGGCTGGAGGCGCCGCTCCCCGGCCCCCTGCGCCCTAGGGCGGCCCCATGCCCGCCCTTCGCTTCGCCGGCGCCGCGGGCCCGCGTCGGCCGCGCTTTCATTTCATCCCCGTCATCTCAGCCTTTGCCACCCCCGGGGAGTGTGCAAACGTGCAAACTGATTTTTTGTAAAGTTCTCCTGAGCTCTTTGGTAGGGACATGATTTTTGATCATCTTCTACAGTGTGGTCCAAAGACACCTGGTAGGAAAAATCTCTAATTCTCTTTGCTTTTATGGGATTTTTCTGTAACGGAAAAATACCTTTTCACAGGAAAAAGAGGGTCTGGGAGTTCACCTTGTTCACCGGCACCGGGGCACTGCGCCGCGGAGGAACCAAGCTGAGGAGGCATCTCAAAACCCCATTTCAAGGCAAAACCTAGCCCAGCAGCCCGTGCTCGGGCCCCGCGGCAGAAGTCACCGCTAGCAAGCCCGTGACGGCCGCGGCTGAGYGCTGCGCCGCCGGCAGGACCCGAGCGCTGGGAGAGGTCCGCGGGCACACGTCCCCGCGGACGGTAAACGCAGGACACAGAGCAGAGGCAGCTCCAATCTCTGCAGCCCCGGTGCGGCCCGTCACCCGCGGCTGGGGCGACGGCGCTTCCCGGGGAGCAACGCTGACCCGGACCGGCCGCCTCCACCGGTGGGCCTTAAACCCTCACCCCACAGCGAAGGCAACTCCGGAGCTCAGAGGCCGCTTTCAAGACGCAACCAAACGGGGCTGCTTCACGAGCAATGAAAAATCACAGTTCTTGTGAGCCGTTTTCAGATCCAAGAAGCAAAATATGCTCAATTTCTTGGGTCTTTCAAGCAATGAACAACCATCTTAGTTTAAGACTTAAGAAGYTGCTTTCACTGCCTTCCGCAGGCTACACTGTGTGTCTGTATCAACACGACTGATCTGCCGTAGGTCTTCTCGAACCCTTGGTTTCCTCCCTACCAACCAGCCATGAGGAAGAAAAAGGCAATCAGAATCCAACATTATTCAAAATATCCCCTTCTACTGAAAAAAAARMRMAMAWAAAAAATGCTACRTTCACTGACTGAAAACAAGCAACATCAGATTGTGGGATATAGAAATTACAGCATATAGTTTAGATTCCATAAGCATTTCAGTATAACTCCTATTTTCAAAGGCTTAACACGCAAGTATAAGCTTTAGGCTTCAAGATAATTTTCTTTGGCTCCTATGGTAGATAATAGCAATTTCATAACTTACCACAAGGGTTTTTTTTGCTTGTTAAAAAACAAAAACAAGAAAACATGAATACACAAAAGTTCTGTCTGAAAAACATTAAGATTCTTTTGACACAACAAACAAATGCAAAGAAATGGAGTGCGTAAAGAAGATGCCAGGGCAATAGCAGAGAAAATTACTGCATGTAATTATGACCCAGAAGAAACCACACTGAAAAGCAAAGGAAAGGAGAACAAATTGCATGGGTCGTTTTTTTTCCCCAGAGATGCAATGAGAAGTAAGATCAACATCCAATTGCGTTTTAGTCTTCCAACCCTCTGTACCTAATGGCGAAACGTGAGGTTGATAAAACCACTTCACCGTTTGGTAAGATGAGAAAAACGAGATGCGGAAGACAAAAGCCTCCAAGACAGAGCTTCACCCCAGCGCGGCGCGGCCGCGGCGCCAGCACAGCCGCSCCGTTCGCACCGCCCGACTTCCTCGCGCGCACCTGCCTTCGCGTCTCGTTTCTTACCTTTCAACCCGTTACGTCCCAAACGCGACGCTCTTTTGAGACGTTTCGTAAAAGCTCGGTAGAACAGAGCGAAGCCCCAAAGCCGCGACCATCCCAGGCGGCAGAGCGACCGCTGCCGTCCCTCACGCGGGCCCGGCCGGCCGCCGGCCCGGGAGCCGAGGCCATCCTCACCTCGGAGGGCGCCCGCGTCCCCGTCCTCGTGGGGCTCCCCACGCGCGGCCCTGCTCGCCCCACCGCCTCCCCCGTGGGGAGCGCCGGGGCCACCGCCCGGCCCCGCCGCCGCGACACGCCGCCCATCCGCCGTGACGCCGCGACACGGTGCCCCCACCGCTGGCACACCGTGGCCCCACCGCTGGGACATGGTGACGTGGTGCCCCCACCACTGTGACACGGGGTCCACACCACTGTGACACCGTGGTCCCACCACTGTGACAC
>NW_028185916.1:1880514-1883339 GCF_003343005.1 Rhea americana
CGGCCCCGGCGCTGGTCCCGGCGCCGTCCCGTGGGCCGGCTCGCCGCGGCCGCCGGCGCGTGCCAGGCAGGTGCCGCGTACTGCGAAGCACGGTTTCAACGGACGGCTTCACCCAATTTCATTGCGCCGGCCACTCGAAATAAAAAAGCTGCAGTTGCTACGCATTTTATAGCCATTACACGGTGATCATTAAATGTCAAGATGGAAAAAAAAAAATTCAGCCTGCCTGAAGACAGCTTCTGCGCGACAGCTTCCTCTAGGACGCCGAGCGCCATCCCCGAGTACCACGCTGCTTCTCATACCCAACACCAGAGAATCGATTCAGCAGCAGTTTTAATAAAAGCGTGGCTCGGAGATCAGATGTATTTTTGGTTAAAATATTCTTTTCCAAATAGCTCTTACGATCAAATGATTACGATTTCAATTACTAGTTTCTTCACATCCTTTCCAAGAACCGGTATGACTAATTCTGGCTGGCGTACAAAGTAAGCCGAGCAGACAATTTATTAACCAAAAGAAAAGTACAATCGCTATTACATCACCACTGAATAAACTTGTTTTCGAGAGCGCAGCCTTCGCACACACGCACACAACGCGCGCGAAAACAACAACGGGACGGAAGAGAGGAGCGAAGCGAAGGGGAGCGAAGCGAAGGGGAGCGAAGCGAAGGGGAGCGAAGCGAAGGGGAGCGCGGCCTCCCCGGGCGCAGGCGCCGAGGCCCTTTACGGCCCCTTTGGCGCCCGGCGCTCCAGCAAAACGCGACCGCTCAGCTCGAGCTTTAGAAGAGCCGGGTCAGGGCAGCGGGGTCCGGCAGCGGTTTTGACTAAATGAAAAATACCTGGTRGAGGGAGAAAGAGCGGCGAGCCTCGGCCTGCTCTTTTTTTGCCCTAAATACTTGCTCAGCTTCTGACTCTGTTTTGCATGAAAACACATTTTACTTCCTCTTAACATGTCATTAGTGATCGTCGCAGTTTACAAGGGAAATACAGCTGAATTTATTTTTAGCTGGAAAAAACAGAAAAACGATCCTAGGCGTTTCAGCGACTGCTCCCCAGGCCGGGGCAGCTGATGAGCAGATCCCGAACGCGCCACGAGCATCGCCASCGCGTTTGCACCGCTAACGGACAGCGAAACTGCTCCAGAGAAGAAACCGAGCATCTTCCTCTGCCTCGGACAACCTCTTCGCACACACGGGTGTGGAATTTAGACCCGTTTTCTCTCACCGTTCACGTTTCAGACTGCTCTTTTTAGGCCCAGTTTGCAGACCAGCGGCCGCAGACCCTGTCCAATGCGAATCTCCCCCACTGACTTCTCCTACGCACTGGAAGCTGCAGGCCAGGCTGGGATGTCCCCCACGCGAGCTGGGCACCGGCTCCTCCAAAAGGTCTCACGAGGAAGGCCTAGGCCTCAGAGGGACTTTTCACCCCCCCAAAGTGCCTTTTTAACATCGTTCTTCCAGATCAGCGATCTGCACGCCTCTTGCCCATCTTTTACACCTCTTCAGCATCCTTCCCAAGCRTTGCAGTCCGACCCAAACCAGAAGTCGCATCTTTCTGGGGGGAGGGAGCTGAGAGGCTGGCCAGCGCCGAAGGGTTATCTCCTTTCTGGAGACAACCGGAGTGGAAATGTGAAAGTTTGCGGACGCCCCGGGGCACTGGAGGGTCACCTCAACTCGGCTGAGTTGAACCGTCYTCTTACAAAACCCACTAATCAAAGAATTTCCTACCCAGCAGACCCCCCTCAACCGTGCGGCGTAAAGCGCCGGCACGCCTATGCCCACCGTCCTTCCGCCGCCCGAGAAGCCCCTTCGACACGGCGACAAAGAAACGCAGACGTCGAGCAAATAAAAACCAGGTACGCGGTGACACATGACCAAGAAACCTTTAGAAGATTAAAGGAATCTGCTGTATACCCTTCACGTCACTCATAATTACATCTCCGGGTAAACACGGAAAGCCACCCACGCTGCCTACGCTGCGCGCGTGCACACGCGCRCACGCACAAATCGACTCATCCTGTGTTGGCCGCGCTCGGAAGCGATACGCTTGCGAGGTCTCCACGGCAGGAGGAGCCCTTCGCGGRGGGAGAGCGCGCAGCTCCTCCTGCCCCGACCCGACGAGGGCCGCGAGGGGCACCGGCGCGGGCCCTGCTCGCGAAGGCGGTTCCTCCCGGCGGCCCCCTCCAGGGCGCTCACCCGCCAGCGGGAACGCCTTCCCCGCCCGCACAGTGTCTGAATCCTGAAACAAACGCTGGCTACGCGAAGCGGCGCTTTTTCTTCCCTTTCTGTAAAAGCGGGTATCTAGCCAGCCGCTAGTCCTAGCRCATCTCACCAGACTCCCGAGCAAAGTGAAACGCTTCCACCTGTCACGGAGGCTGCACAAACTGTTGTTCTTCCTCTCCCGCTCCTTAAGGACGCACCAGGTCTGCACTTCCAGAGAAGACGTCCAGGGAAAAAGGGACGGCACCTTCTCGAGGGCCGCAACGCTTAAATACTATGTCACTGTTGTCCAAGCAACCATCGCAGCCCGGCGAAGGCACGAAACGCTGTATTGCCTGACTCAGCACATGGTGGCAACACTCACGTTCACGGGAAGAGGTCAGGTGGTTAGCGGAGTTCAAAGCAGATAATTATTTTTCAGAAATGCGAGCTCTTGGGGGAGGCAGGGAGCCGCGGAGCGGCGCGGGCCGTCCCGCCTCCCCATCCGCCGCAGGGCCGGCGCGCGCGCCCCGGGGCGCTCGCTTCCCTCGGTGGGGACGAGCCGCCTTCTCCTCCGGCTCCGCGCTTCCAGACGGCACGCGCCAGGCGCCCCGGGGCGGGACAGCTC
>NW_028185916.1:1883489-1885658 GCF_003343005.1 Rhea americana
GCCAGCCTCCTCCCGCGTTTCGTTTCTTTCCCCCTCTCCTCCCGTTGCTGAACGGAGGCTCAAATCGAATTTATATCTGTCACTGCAGATAGAAGTTCTGACCAAAGAGAAAATAGGCTTCAGTCAAAATGTTTTCCCATCAGATGGCTCGCGGACCTCCAAGAGTTGTTTTAGTTCAGGCAAGTTGACAAGCAATTCGTTCCCAATTTTGCCTACTGCGGTTACAGTACGAAGAGCTTTCCGTGTAGATTACATAATGGTATTTTTCTGCTTAACGAGGAGCACGTCGCATTAGCAGGTTTAAATTATGCAGGCTTATTCTTTTGTCTTTTGTTATATTACGTTCCATTGTGCTGGTAAAACAATATGTGCTTTAATTAGCAAATGTCTGCAAATAATTTCCTTGCTTTTCACGGGCGAGGACAACGGCGCCGAYTCTCGCGGACACGGAGGGAGCAGGTCCCGCCGGGCCCGCGCCCGGCTCGCCCACGCTCCAGCCCCCCGAGACGGGGACCGCGGCGCGCAAAGGACGATTTAAAAATACCTAGAGAAGGAAAACAAACTCCCTTATTATCTGCAAGCCCGGCACCTTCGCACAGAAACGTGGGCGCCTGCCAAGCGCTAAGGTCACTGGATCAGCGCCACGACATGCCCACGTTGGCCCGACCTTCTGGCGGCGTTTTGGCGACGGAATAAAAAGCCTCCGCTCGGTAGGACGCGAGGAGCCGCGAGCTTCGTCTGGTCTCGGCAGGGTTAAACCTGGGTGTGAACCCACACTGCACCCGCGCAAAGGCAGGCGCGCACACACACAAAGAAAAAAGCCCTTAAATCAAGAGTGGATGACTGTTCCGAGACTCAAGGCATTGTTATTTTGAATGCGAATGAAAGGGCCAGAACAAGCACTGCAAGAATATTTCAATTATGTATTTCCCAGAACTGCATCTCTGAGCAACTAATGCAAATATTGCTCCCATAACAGAAGAACTTCTTCCTGAATAAAAGCACAGAAGGGCTTGAATCAGAACATACTTTCTATATCATATGCGTGTTGTTTGAGTATTATTAAAAATGCAAAATCT
Organism: Rhea americana; assembly: GCF_003343005.1. NCBI lineage: Eukaryota > Metazoa > Chordata > Aves > Rheiformes > Rheidae > Rhea > Rhea americana. The sequence continues at coordinate 1,884,569 of NW_028185916.1, forward strand.
ATGTGTGTGTTACTCTCCTGAGCAATACAGTAATTATGATTAAGGGACAAGCAGCACAAAAAGAGCCAATTTATCTTACTTGTGCTTAGGAATACTATTGTGTAACTAAGCAACTAAAGACAAAATATAGTCTAATTAATTCACTCCTATGCTTATTTAAAAGACACAATTAGAACATTTTTATTTTCCAGCCTGCACAGTATCTCAACACGCTGGAGGGTGTACCATGTGAGGCCTATTATTCTCCAAAGACGAGAGTTTAACGTTTAGTGCCACCGATCAGACTGGGAACAGCAACTCTGGAGAGCAGCGGGTGTATTTTGCAGGCGGAACGCACTGGGAAACGGAGGCAAAAAGGAAAATGAAAAAAAAAATTTTAATTTTTTGTTAGAAAGAAAATCTGCCGTAAGTGCCCGGAGATGCCAGACTGCTGGCTAATGGCTAGCAACATGTGGCTTCCCTGAGTAATATCACTGCCCTCTCCTGCCTTTGCCAGCATATGCTCCTGGCGGTGAGAGAGATAAAAATATACAGCGTGGATATGCAATTACCAAAACCATGATATTTTATGACAAATGTCATTTCTCTAACACTGCTATTACAGTGCGCCTGATTTCCAAAGCTGAATTAATTTGAGCAAGTGTACATTGGAGATTGATGCTATTAGCATGATTTTTAAAGCACCCTTTAATAATCATCTTCCGCGCGTTTGAAACGTGCTGCCGTTACCAATGTTGACAGATACGAGCAGCAGAGACGCACCGCGGAGGCTACACCGGGGCGGTCCTCGTTTCGGAGAGGAACCAGGATTACCACCGTGCAACAGGAGCGGCTCGAGCTCGTTTTTGGGGTGGGGGGAGCTAAACCAGCACCCTCGCGCGTGGTGCAGGACGGGCGCCGGGGCTGGCCCGCGCCACCGCCCCGCGCCCGGACCGGGCTCACCTGATGAAACGCCCGAGGCCGCTGGGGAGCCGTGGCCGGCCAAGCTGCCGCCTTCCCGAGCCTCCCGGAGGAATCCCTTCCGTGGTTATAAACGATGTGCATTTATAGCGTGACTCGCTTTTTCCTTTCCTTTTTTTTTTTTTTTTTT
>NW_028185917.1:0-1248 GCF_003343005.1 Rhea americana
AGCAGATCCCAGCCCTGCATCCCCTGGGGGTCCCAACCACACATCCACTGGGGTTTCTGGCCCCACACCCATAGCGGATCCCAGCCCTGCATCCCCTGGGGGTCCCAACCATGTATCTTCTGAGGTTCCTGGCCCCAAACTCATAGCAGATCCCAGCCCCACATCCCCTGGGGATCCTGGCCACACGTACATTGCCAACCCCAGCCCTACACCTCCCAGAGGTCCCAACCACACATCCATCGCTGGACCCTGCCCCACATCCCCCTGGGGATCCCAGCCCCACAGCTGCCCCCGCTCCTGGTCCCACACCCGCCAGCGGCGCCAGCCCCGTTCCCACGGGGTCGCAGCCCTGCATCTTCCCGCGGTCCGGCCCCCGCGGCCGCCGCCGCCGGCCCTACCTCGATGTCGGGGATGTTTTCCACCAGCTGCCGGGCGATGTCCTTGCAGCCGCCCTCCAGCGCGTCCGGGGGCATCTCGCCGTCCGAGTACCAGTCGCGGTTGGCCGAGTGGGCGTAGGCGGCGCTGGGCGTCGCGTGGGTCACCCGCGTGGTGGTGACGATGCCCACCGACTTGCCTGCGCGTCCCCCCCGCCAAGAAAAAAAGAGAAAAGAAAATAGGAAAAAACAACAACAACAAAAAAAACCCACGCCGTCGGCCAAAACCCTCGCGGCGCCGGGCTCCGCGCGGTGCCAAGTCGCCTTTGCCCACGGGGCCGAAGGGCCGCGGGAACGCGCGCCAGCTCCCTGCCCCCCGGCGCGGCGGTGGGCTCGCCTTCGTCCTTGGCCCAGCGGAGGATGGAGGTGACCTCGCGGCCCTTGGTGGTGTTGCAGCGGTCGCGGGTGACGCCGGCGCTGACGCCCACCGTGCCCTCGTTGGCCTTGACGCCGCACAGGTAGGCGGTGGCGGTGCCGGCGCTGTCGGGCACCTGCGCGTTGGTGTTGTAGGTCTGCCGGGAGCGAGGGAGAAATGAAACAGAAAGCTCCGTTTGGGGTTTTTTTTTGGGGGGGGTTGCTGCAAAATAAAGGAGCCTCYGCATCGGCGCGCCGGAGCGCGGTGCCGGGATAGGCGCCGGCTCACCTTGGAGAGGGCCACGTAGGGGAACTTGTCCATCTCGAGCAGGCTCTCCTCGCCCTGGCCGTGCTGCAGCTGCCCCTTGAGGATGCGGGCGGCCGTGACGGTGGAGACGCCCATGCCTGCGGCACACGGCGGGAGCGCGGCCGGCGCCGTGAGCCGCGGCGCGGGGCCCCG
>NW_028185918.1:0-1248 GCF_003343005.1 Rhea americana
GGGTCTGCTGCGCCCCGGGGTGCCCCACGCGCCCCGGGGGTGCCCCACAATCCCCGCGGTGCCCCGTGCATGCCGGGGTGCTCCATGCACCCCAGGGTGCCCCGGGGCACCCCATGCACATCAGGGTGCCACATGCATGCCAGGGTGTTCGGTGCACCCGAGGGTGCCACGTGCAGGCCAGGGTGCTCAACGCACCCCAGGATGTCCCCCAGGGTGTTTGGTGCACACCAGGGTGCCACGTGCAGGCCAGGGTGCTCAATGCACCCCAGGGTGCCCCATGCACCCAATGCAACCCAGGGCACCTGATGCATGCCAGGGTGCTCCATGTACCCAATGCATGCCAGGGAGCTCAACACCCCCCCCCCCCGGGTGCCCCAGTGCACCCCATGGTGCTGAGCAGACCCAATGCAAACCAGGGCACCCCAGGGGCGCCCTGTGCCCCCCCGGTGCTCCCCATGCGCCCGACGCGCAGCAGGGCCGAGCGCCGCCGGGCGCCTGCCCGCCCCGCACCTGCACAGCTTGGTGATGAGGGAGCAGGCGGCCTCGCTCAGGAAGGCGGGGAAGGAGAAGACGCCGTCCAGGATGCGGCTGTAGATCTTCTGGGGCTCCGCGCCGTGGAAGGGGGGCCTGCGGKAGGCGGGCGGGTGAGGCCTCGCGGCGCGGCGCGGCGCCCCGGCCCGGGGGGGCCCCTCCTCACCTGCCCACCAGCATCTCAAAGATGAGGATCCCCAGCATCCAGAAGTCCACGGCGAAGTCGTGGCCCTCCTGGCGCAGGATCTCCGGCGCCAGGTACTCGGGGGTCCCGCAGAGCGAGTAGGTCTTCTCCCCGCGCGCCAGCACCTTGGCGAAGCCGAAGTCCACCTGCGGGCGCAGGAGCCCTGAGCCGGCCCCCCGCCCGGCCCCGCCGCCCCGCGCCGGGTGCCCGGGGCTGCCGCGCGCCCGGTACCAGCTTGACGTAGCCCTGCTGGTCCAGCATGAGGTTCTCGGGCTTGAGGTCGCGGTAGACGATCCCGTGGCCGTGCAGGTACTCGAGGGCCTCCACCACGCAGGCGGAGCAGAACACCGCCGTGGGCTCCTCGAAGCAGCGCCTGCAAGGCGGGGGCGGCGGTGGGCACGGCCCGGCCCGGCCCGGCCCGGCCCGGCCCCGGCTCCGTACACCTCGCGCAGCTTGGTCCACAGCTCGCCGCCCTGGCAGAACTCCAGCAGCAGGTAGACGTACTGCCCGTCCCGGAAGGAGCCGAAGAACCT
>NW_028185919.1:0-1266 GCF_003343005.1 Rhea americana
GTGCCCCGCAGCGCCGGTCCTCCCCGCCGGCCGGCGGCCTCCGCCAGCGCCCGCGGAGCCTCACACTGGATCCAGGCAGCGCCGGTGCGAAAGCGCTGCCTGTGTACAAATAGAGGAGATCACACTCCCCATTATCTACCTCCTGGCGAGTGTTTGATTTGTGACATCAAAAGCTTATCAAGGCAAGCTCAAAAGAAAAAAAAAATAAAAAGAAGAAGAAAAGAAAAAGCAGGTCTTTATGGAGGGAGATCGCTCTGGTTTGGGTGATCTTGGGGAGAAAAATGAGGAGGAGCCAGTGCTGTCGAAAGGACGCTGTCGAAGCAGGGCATGTGTCCCCCCCCCCGCCCCCATGACTCCCGCCGGGCCCAGCGGCCGCCGAGGTGCTCGCCCGGGCACGGAGAGCGGCTGCGGGCGGCCGGGTCGGGGCTGCCCGGCTCGGGGCAGGCCCGCTGGCAGGCTTTAACTGCCCTGCCGCGCTGAGCTGCGGTGGAGCGTTGCAGGGAGGCCCTGGTTTCTCGCAGTCATCCGCACAGAAGTGGTTTGATATAATCACCATGACAACTGCCATCTATGAGCATACAAATAATAGAGATGAAATAGACAAAAGATTAGCATGCCATGAAAAGTACAATAAGTTTCTTATTTAGCATTTAGATAACTGTCTTTCCTTCGGAGCAGGCTTCAAAGTTGAACCCAGTTTAGACCAAGAGGATTAATTCTTTCTCCCGCATGCTTCATTGAATCTCTCATTACCAAACTTTGTCTGTATTGATGTAAGATTTGATTGAAGATTAGAGCATTTAGCAAATCTTGCTTTTCTGCATGTATCAGGCCTTTTCAAGCGCAGACCGCACTGCCCAGTGGTCAATACCCTTACTTTTATCCAGTGTCTGCTTCATTTAAACTTAATCAACTCCCTCAATGAACTGGAACAGGGAAACGTCCCTGCGGTAAGAATGTTGTGCTTTTCTTAGATAATTCTTTGCTCCCTTTCTCAATCCGCTGGCGTTAAACCTAAAATTGCTCTCTGATGAACTTAATCAATATGATAATGACAATTGGGGCTGAATGGCTTTGCTGGGGCTCAAAGTGGAAAAGGTAGATGGCTGTGCCCATTACCCAAAAACAACTTCTCCTTGTCTCGCCTTTTCTTTTGTGTGTGTGTGCTTTCTCTTTTCTTTTCTTTTCTTTTCTTTTCTTTTCTTTTCTTTTCTTTTCTTTTCTTTTCTTTTCTTTTCTTTTCTTTTCTTTTCTTTTCTTTTCTTT
>NW_028185920.1:0-1300 GCF_003343005.1 Rhea americana
CTACATTTAATGAAAAATACTCAAAAGAAAGGTAGAACAATTTATCCTTAAGTGCTTTTCAGTCTGCATAATGCCACTTGAAGGTAATGGAACTAAGCTACTTTAGCACTAGTTGAACATCTGCCTCAGAAACTAGCCTAGATAAGCCTTAGTATGTCATTGCAGAACCTGTAAACTCATCTGGACAGTGATAGATGCATCCCTGCCTTTAGGCTATGTCTTTCTTTGACTCAAGAGATAGAAAGGGTATCATCAGTGCAAGTGGAGGTTTTGGCCCAGATTATTTTGGCCCAGTTTTGTTCAGTCCAGTTTCTAAACGACTCAGGAACTGATTTTTCCACTGCCTCTCTTGGCCATACCGTAATCAAACAGATCTTGTTGTTAAGACATCTTTCCCCAACGTTAAAGCAGCCTAAATTACCCTTTGCTCTGTTTCATCCCTTTTTAGTCATCCTCGTAACCTTGGGCAAACAAACACCAGCAAAACTACCAACTATCTCACAATGCTGTAAGCGACAGCAGTCTAGGAAGGCCTGTGTTACAGCAGAAAGGCTCTATCAGTAAAACTGTAAAAAAAAAAAAAGCTCACTTTGATTATAATTTGATTTTACAAAAATAAAACCTGAAATAAATCAACAGCAAAATAGTATCTGAACTGCAAAAATCCCGTGATGCCACTATACTCTCATGCAGTAGAATTTCCACTTTGGTCTAAATGCTATACCTCTGCAATTCTTCCACACTGCTGAAATCTGTTTTTTAAATAGGCACAATTTCAAACTAATTAAATACTGCAGTTCTGTTCCTAGTGAAACTGACTTTAACTTATTTTCTCCCCTCACTTGCCCTCTTATAACTTGCATATGATTAAAAAAAACCCACCTCCCTTATCAAGGTCAGAAGTCCAGGGTTAAGTTAACCCACCTTGGAAAAAATGTCTTCCAATTGTATATGAAAGGCTTGCTTAAAAAAAGTTAAATACCAATAGTAACCGCTTATCATTTAGGTATTTTTATCCCCTTTCATTTCTCACATATTTATTTAGTATGAATAAATAATCTTAGGCTTCACCTTTACCATCACATGTAGGCAGGAGTACAGGGCAGTAAAAAATTTAAAAAYGCATCTTTTGTAGGGACAATTACAATCAGGATCATAAACCGCAACCACTCTGTGCAAAAACAGACATTTGAGCCAAAATAAAAGTTGAGATGTGGCAACTGAAAAATGCTGCTCTACTGAGGAAGAGCCGATATTCCCTTCTATGAAGAAAATTGGAGTTACACATACCTCTTAGAAC
>NW_028185921.1:0-1284 GCF_003343005.1 Rhea americana
AGGGAAGCTCCTTCCCTTTCAAGTAGCCCTTCTCCTGATCTGCCTCTTGAAAAGATCCCTTGGACATGTCCAGTGCCTGAGCTAGAGCTGTGAGCAGCCTTGACCCATGCAGCACCTCTCAACAGAAGAACAAATCYGAYCCAYTGTGGATCAMTCCTCTCAYCCAGAGCTTTGTCCCAAAGTAGCACAGTGAGCTCCACAGGCAGGCTGAGTGCTAGCTCTTGCAGGCAGGAGATTCCCGGGCACACAGCACCCTGGGTCACAGGGATGTTGCTTTGAATCACAAACCTGGGCAGACCTGTGTGCACACCCCCAGCTTCACACCCCTGCAGCCATCCCTGGCAGAAGGGAGCAGAACGTCCTGTCTCTGTGACTCTGTGTCACCAATCCATGCTCTGCAGAATCTACCTACCATGTCAGGGTCTGGGAAGATTTCTCCCACAAGGAGCWCTCCTCTGTCCTCCCACTCCACGCTGCCTTTCACTTCTCTCTGCCTCGTCTTATCTCATAGCAGCAGCAGCAGCAGCAGGCAGGGCCTGGAGCCTTGCTGCTCCTAGCAGAGCAGCTGCTCCTGGACAGAGCTATCTCTGGGCAGTGCTGTCAGGTTGCCATGAACTCTCTCTGTCCCAGGAGCCTGGCCCTGCTAAGGAGTAGGGGCCCAGCTGTAGGCATGAATTTCCCTGTCCCTTGGGCTCCCTCCTCCTGGGAAATGTTCTCTGAAAGACACAAAATAATCACCAACACTTCCTCTCTAAGCACTGAGGGAAAACTGATTCCAGCATTGCAACTTGTCCCATCAGAGGATGGTAATCTGCCAGAGGTGGAAATGTCCCACTCTGGAAGCCCCTATTCCTATCTCTTAACTAGGCAGGACACCTTGATGGGGTCAGGAAGAGAGTTCATTTATCCATGGCTCTGGTGTTGATTCAGAAGAGTCAACTGAGGCATCTTATGGCAGTGTAGAAGCCCCCAGGCAGGAGTGGGATTCAGCTCCCTCCCTTGAACTCCACAACACACAGGAGGTTGGATTCTGCTTGCTCAAGCTGAAGTGTGCACAACATAGGTGTCTGCGTGCAAACTCCTTGCCTAAGCTGTTGTTGCAATCAGTGGAGATGGAGAGTGGGAGTCAGTTACCTGGTAACACCTGGTGACAGTTACAAAGGTTGTCCACGGCATGTGCCAGTGTCTGCTTGCTCTGATGGAGCAAGGCGGAGAACCACATCCTTCTAGAGCATGAGGTGGGGGCCAGGTGGGGAATTTCCTTGGCCATCTCAAATGACACTA
>NW_028185922.1:0-1301 GCF_003343005.1 Rhea americana
TCCTGGGCCTTCCCTTCATCTCTTTCCCCAACTCTGTATCCCATTGGCAGCTGGGCAAAGGCAGCTCCCTGCCTGGAAGTGCCTATGGGGAAAGCAACAGGAAGGGGCTGGCTCCATTCTCAACCCCTAATTCCCTGTGTAGCCTGATGACAAGCACGTGGAGCAACCCATGGCCTCCTTCTGCACTTGCAAGGCAGCCCAAGCCACTCATCACTGTTGCCGTACGTGCAGCAAGCAGCTCAGAGAGCTGTCCTTGTTGGCCTGCACTGTGGGGACAATACTTAAGGGTGGCGGAGGCACCCAGACCCCCATTTGCACTGTCACGGCTGCTTAGGGCTTTCTACTCTTCCATCAGGGATAATTGCCTTCATCCAGCACTTTGAGAAGAGGCCCAAGGGCCTGCAGAGCTTCAACTTGGCCAGGACATCACTCACTGCTAAAGGTACAGCCCTGAGACAATATTCCCCCGCCCCCTTCAGGTCCCACTGGGGAGGCCAGTCAGACTAACTCTAGCCACAGCATTTATGGCTCAGCGGGGCCAGGCTGACACCAAAGAATCTCCCAGAGGGGATGGCATGGGTGGGCTGAGGGCCATGTGCCCTTGATGAGGCATTTCGGAGAATGGCACACTCTGCCCAGAATCAGCTTCACCACTGGTGGCAAATAAAATGTCTCCAAAATGATGTTGCAAAGCCTGGCTGGGCATAGCATACTTGGGTGCACGGGATGAGGAGAAGGAGCAGTCCCCCAGGGATGCCATGGACAGGATATGTCCAAGAACACAATGTCCTGCTGCCCTGGACATAGGAAATTGCCCCTTCTTCTACTCCATGGCTCTCCACAGTGCAGGGATGTGCTCTGTCCAAGATCTGTGGGCATCTGTTTCTTTGGCCTACCCTCAAGCAGGAACAAACACATTATGCCAGGCCCTAGCAGCTAACGAAGCCATCTGCTCTTCCCTCCGGCACTTGGACCTCTCCGGGAACCCCAGCASCCTGGCCATGGATGACACTAGTGTGAGTGCTGAGAAGGATCAATGCTCTGACATTGTAGGATAGACTGTCTCCTGAACACACGGGGGGCACCTCTTCCTCTGGTGGCCTTGCTGCTTCTATGAGAGAATTGAGAGGGCTTGCCTTGGTTCATTCAGAGGCTGATCTCTGYRTTGTAGKGGCCCAGGCACTCAGAAGTGGCTGTTGCTGGAGGGTCTGAAACCAAGGTGCTTGGCATCCCCAGGCGCATTTGCGCAGAGGTGCTTGGCTCTCTGGAAAGCCATGGCTGTGACATCTTCCTGCCTATCT
>NW_028185923.1:0-1245 GCF_003343005.1 Rhea americana
TCCTCCAGCACCGAGCGCAGCAGGCGGATGTACTCGGCCGCGGCTTTGAGCGTGTCCACCTTGCTGGGCTTCCGGTCCCGGGGGATCAAGGGCACGATGGTCTTCAGCTTCGAGAAGCCGCTGTTGAGGTTTTTGATCTGCCGGAGGGGGGAAAAAAATAAATAAATCAATTTAAATGGAGAAGAGAACGCCGGAGAAAGCGGCCGGCGGCGGCGGCTCACCCGCTGGCGCTCCTTGGCGTTGGCGGCCCGCCGGCGCTCCAGCACCTCCGCCAGGTCGCCCGCCGCCTCGTACCCCCCCGAGGGGCGCTTCTTCACTCGGGCGATGGCGGCGGCGCGCGGCAGCGGCCCGAAGCGGGCGCTCAGCACCTCGCCCAGCACCTCGGGCGCCGGCGTGGGCTGCAGGGCCGCCGGGCGCCCCTCGGCCATGGCCACGGCGGGGGGGGAGACACGCAGACCCCAATGCACAGCACAACCCCTAGGAAAGGGCCCCCAGATGCCCCTTTTATAGCCTAAACAGGCGCAGCTGGGCCCGGCCACGGGCTAACGGGCTAACGGGCTAACGAGCAGGGCGCTGGGGATGGCTGCCGGGCTGGGGAGTGGGCCTGGGGGAGGCAATGGGGGTGCACACAGCCTCCCTCCCCCACTCTGAGTCTCTGCCCCAGTGCTGCTGAGACCGCACCAGCTCGTGACAGCGGCGCGGGGCCCGCGGGCCGCCCCGGGGGAGCGGCGCAACCTGGCTCGGGGCCGCACGGCGCTAGATGTCGCTGCCTTGCTCCCCACGGCCGCCCTGCCGCCGGGTCCCCCGTCCCCCTCGCCGGCTGCCGCAGGCAACGCGTGTCCAGCAAACCTGGGAGACCTTGGAGACCTCGGAGACTTGGAGACCTGGCAGATCTAGGAGACCTCGGAGACTTGGAGACCTCGGAGACCTCGTAGACTTGGAGACCTGGCAGATCTAGGAGACCTCGTAGACTTGGAGACCTGGCAGATCTAGGAGACCTCGGAGACTTGGAGACCTCAGAGACCTCGGAGACTTGGAGACCTGGCAGATCTAGGAGACCTCGTAGACTTGGAGACCTTGGAGACCTCGGAGACTTGGAGACCTGGCAGATCTAGGAGACCTCGGAGACTTGGAGACCTCAGAGACCTAGGAGACTTGGAGACCTGGCAGACCTGGGAGACCTCGGAGACCTGGCAGATCTAGGAGACCTAGAAGACTTGGAGACCCTGCAGCCTGAGGAGACCT
>NW_028185924.1:0-1288 GCF_003343005.1 Rhea americana
TTTTTTTAACAGACTAACTATCTTTTATTCACAATTCTTCTACAACTTCCAGTCATGAACAGATTCACATTTGAGATCAGCAACAGCACCTGTAACTGAAACCTTGAACATATTTCTCTGACTGAACATTCAAAATACTATTTTAAAGTGTTTCCAAAAAGGGAGTCTTTGTGCTCATTTTCTTCCCTCATAAACAACAGAATGAACAATTTTAATGTTGTTTTTATTTTAAAATACCTAAGTGTACTCTGCTTTTTGCCTGTCAAATAACATTAGCATTTCATTTTAAACGCTCCTCATCTGATCAGGAGCCCCACTAAAAGCGCCATTCGCTCTCGGATGCCCCACCTTAGCTTTGAAAGGGCTGGGAGGGATGGACGCTCTCCTCCGCAGTGCCCTGCCTTGTTAGGCCGCCGGACAGAAGAACTTGGTTTAGCACCTGCTAAGTTACGCTAACCTCCATCCACCCCCGCCCCCCCMAAAAAAAACAATTAAAAGTGGATAAACACAAGAGGACGATTAAGGACTAATGACTAGGACAAAAATATTCTTCTGCTGACTGACCTACCTACCTAACTATAAGCTTATGTGCTTTACTATTTAGGATGAGTAACATGCTTAGCATTACACAAGACCAAAAAAAAGCAGAGGAATCTACTTCGTGTGTTTACAAAATAGCCAGCTATAAAATTTGCGATGGTTAAGTATTCTACACTACTTTTATGTGATCTTTTCAAGTTTGTATGAACGTGAAAAAGGGAAGAAGGAGGGAAGGAAAGGAGGAATCACAGTCAGAGCAGGGGAGCGAAGGCAGATTTCAGCCGGGAGCGCTCGSCGAGGGGCCGGAGCGGGGAGCGTTTCGGGCAGACTCCCCTTCACCCCAAGCGCCGCCAGCGATCGCTGCTGCCGAGGCCTCCCGGAGCGGCCTTCGCTCTCCTCCCCGGCCCCCGCAGCACCCGGAGGAGAGCGAAGGAGGCGCGGACAGGACCCCGGCTGCCTCGGGAAGGGCCCCGGCGGTTGGGCTGCCTAAGCCGACGCGGCGGCCCTGCCGCRCGGCCGCCTCGCCCCGGAGCCCCTGACGCTGACGACCGGCTCCCACGCCGAACGGCAGGCGGTTACGGAGCTATCGCTGGAGAAACCGGACTTTGTGCCAGCTGAAGGCCTGGGCGCAGCCGTGACGCGTTTTCATATCGCTTCGGTGTTGCGAGGGGGCACAGAGGACGTGCCGGCCTCCCCCTCGCCGGTCCGCTGCTCGATCCTGCCCGTGAATGAAGCCGGCAGCTGCGCC
>NW_028185925.1:0-1199 GCF_003343005.1 Rhea americana
CTCTGCAGAAAATCGTGAGAATCCAAAGCGGTTTATAAGCACAAAAGCAGCTCTAACACACACACACACACACACACACACACACACACACACACACACAAACGCAGGCAAGGTAAACGGGGAATACGCAGGCCACAAACACCACTTCCCCCACCCGTTTTGGAAGGTGTGAGGACGCTCGGGTGTGCTGTGAAAGGGAAGTTAGAGTAAGCGGCCGCTAGAGATTAAGCTGCCGGAAACCTTCTGCGTCCTGGTTTTTGGCGCAAGCGTGCTCTGCCCCTCAGTCAATTCAGACACGCGCAGGAAGACKCACCGCTCGCACCGCTCGCACAGTAAGCCCCCCCTCCCCGGCTCGTTAGCACGAGCGCCCACCGAGCCGCTTGCAGAGATGATCCCCTGCTGTCCAGTCGCGTGCCGGGCGTTACTTCTACAGAGGGACCTGAGCGCGTTGGATTGCCYCTGTCCTATCAAAGGTAGGAGTCTCAAAGACCGTTACAGCCCAGACTGCTGCTAAATGGCCTTTCTCACAGCCAGAGAGTTTGTGTTCTGGCCTCAGAGGGGATGCCAGGATCTTGCTGCTGGCACCTGCTTTCCCTCACCGCTGTTTTCTAACGGTGCTGCTCCCACAGAGTCAGCAGATGTGGAAAGCATTGCTGAAAACGGCTTGCCTCGTCGCGGGAATTTGAGGGCAGGAGACGTTACTTAACTCCACGAGGCTTTAACGTTTCCTCTATCTACTGCCTTCCTCTTTCCCCAAATACCACCGCCAGGTAACTAACCGGGGGGTTGCACTAACCGAGCCCTCTGAAAACCATCTCATAATTTTACAGTTCACGCACTTTCTCTCTCTCTCTCTCGCTCGCTCTCTCTCGCTCTCCCTTTCCTTCTTCGGTAACTCTGGCCACTTGACCATCGTTCCCCTAAGATAACAATTTGCCGTCTCGCAGCTTTTAAAACAGGACTTTTCGCAGACACGTAAAGTCACACGCACAGAAAGACACGTACGTAGCGTGCTTGCTGTAAGGCGGGCGCACCTTCCGTTATACGTCGGCGATCTATCGTTCCGATCGCTATTAACAGTGAGCCTTCCTAGTCAGGAGGGACGGGCTTTCCTTCCGGGCGGGAGCACGGCGGGACGCGGTGCGCATGCGCGCGCTGTTTGGGTGGGAGGCGACCGCCCGGAAGCCCAGTGCCGGAAG
>NW_028185926.1:0-1291 GCF_003343005.1 Rhea americana
TTGAGGCTGGTAACTCTGTAAGCAAAGAAAGTACTGATATGTAATTATTTCATTTGCAAAGTAGATGCCTCTCCTTTGTCTATCTCTTTTTGGAGAAAGAAACAGAATAAGACAAGGAATATACTGACCCTGCTTCCAAATTAGAATTATGTTATTATTTCTTATTCCTGATCAGTATCYTGACACACTGTGCTTTTCAGAATGCACAGTACCTTTAAACTATTGCAGAACAGTCTCRGACAGGACTTAAGTCTTATGAAAGTTTCTACTTCATGAGGCAGATGGAGCACAAAATATTCTGGTTATGCTTCTTGTGCCCACTATTTCTCATACACTAGGTTTTGATGGCCAGTCTGAGGTACCACATTAACTTCTTGCATTTATGTTCTTTGTGGGCCTCAGTTATACAATTCCCTTCCTCGTAGTGAAACAGAAGGTGATATATGTAAAATAAAAAAAGTGTGCAAGGGAGAGTCCCAGGGAAAATGTAGATTCATAAAATGGAAGCAAAACCATGCAAGTAAAAGCAGTAGATCAAATGARTTAGTCACGGTTACAGGTGATCAACCCTGAAATGAAATCAACAAGGATCCCAGAAGGATTGCCTTTGCAAGTCTTTTTGAAATGTAATTATTAGTTGCTGATGCATTCAATTTATTTTTGACATAATCTCAAAAAAGGGCAGACATTCAAGGTACATGCACAATTGTGCCAGACCTTGTCCAGGAACAGTTGCGGAGATGGGCATTCCTAACAACAGATTTAAACCACTACACCTGTTTTTTGCTACACTGGCATTAAAATCCTGTCAGAATTCCTGGCCATCTTGGAGCTGCCTTAATTCACACATCAGCTTTAAAATGAGGCAAGGGTTCATCAGCTGCAGGCAATAAGACCAAATCTATCTCTAGCTGCCAACATGAGCAAGTGCTCTTCAGCTCTTTAACACTGTTTCTGTGAACTGAGACCCAAATGGACAGTCAAGAACTGATTATGTGTGTTATATCACATAAGTCAGCTACAACAAAAGAAACATCAAAGAGCTTTTTAGCTCCATTCCTGTGAAAAAGACTGCCTGGAGCACATGCTTCCTTACAGATCTCCACTTAAAAATGTCCACAAGGAGAGTCATTTTAACAACAAAAGTTATGAAATACACTAAGACCAAATTTTTATGACTCAGAACAGAAAACGAAACAAAGTATTTAAAAATCTGTTACTTTTTCAGGGGCCTAACACTCCACTTTCTCAAATGCAACATACTGAGTGGTTCTTACCTGGCCATAGGAAG
>NW_028185927.1:0-21138 GCF_003343005.1 Rhea americana
TATATATATATATATATATAAAAATGGTCTTGATGTTTTCTTTTTAACAAATTAAATCTACAAAGAACATTGCTTCCCTTTTACAAAATAGATCATTCCACTCATTAGGATGATAAACATGTAAGTAAATTTAAAACCTCACCTAGGAGATAAAAACATGAAAACGGGAGGAGAGGGGAAAGGCTGCATTTCCAAAATTCAGAAGTCGTTATGTGTAAAATGCCAAAGCAGCAGTGTCAAACGTTGTCTTCAAAGTGCATACAACAATGCATCTTAGCTACTGTAGGAATTCAGGTGCAGGGAGAATGTGATACTGATCTTTAAAATACAAGTAAGTCAACTCAGGTTTAGAATCTTGTGGTACTGCAATACTGGAATAAAAATACATGTGAGGAAAAAAAAATAAGTATCTGACTTAATTTAAATAGCTGGGGATGGAAGGGGAATCCTCACAGCTATTCTAAAAATGCTAGAACGTGTGTCTAAAATACGTTTTTCCAATTACATCATCAAACACATGAGACAAAGCTGAACAACCTTTTAAGTCTCATCTTCTGGACTGTGAACTCTTTCAAAGAGGGACTGCTGAAGAAAGTTGTGTTTCCATACCGCTCATCACATGCTAACCAGCCCTCTCTTGGTTTCTAAAAACTCTGTCAATAATAGAATTCAAACAGATCCAGCAGCATCAGCTCAAATGTGCAACACATGCACAGATGTGTGAAGCTTCTGCGGCTTCCCAGAGCTGCACGATGTAGGCTAACCAGCAGTAGAGTTATGCCTGTACATCAACTAAAACCAGTCTGATAGTGAATTTCTTACGTGAGAAGAGCCCACAATTAGTTAATTCTCAGAATTTCTTCCCAGTGTCAGCACTGTCAGGTTGGGGAAAAGGCTTCTTAAGACTCTGAACACTTCCACATGAGACATAGCTCCAGTGAGGCTCAGGAATAACAAAAATCTTGCAAAATTTAAGAACTGCTGTGCTGATCCACTTCTAAGCACTGAAGAACATGGAATGAGGGAGGGAGAGTCACTGGTCTCTGGAATAAAGCTAGCACTTTGATCTCTTTTCACTGCAGCTTTTAATATTAACATCTTTCCTATAGGTTTAATATGCTTGTAGCCACTTCAGAGAATGCAAAATTAACAAAAAGAAAATTATTGTCTCAGTACACATTTGTACTCTATCATTCAAAAATCCAACACATTGATTTATCGAAGTCAGTGAATTGCCAATTTAAACTAAATCAATATATATGTCTAAATTAAGGGTTTGAATCAGAGTAACTAAATCACATAAAAGTCTAATTACAACACTGCTGCTCCTCTAAAACAGGTATTTCCAGTGTTACAACTTTCCAGCTACATCGGTTCAAGTTTGGGATGCAAAAACAGTTTTATAGTCTCTGCATACGCAACCTTCCATACAATGAATCATCATCAGCAGCTACTGCTTTGGGAACTAGAAAACCAAGACAATGCTGTTGGCAAAATACTCCCATTACAAATATATTAATACTATAATAAAACTACATATATGACAAGAAGAATTTGCTGTAGAGCTGACAGACTTATTTCAGAATTTGTGCCATCAAATTTAAAATCAAGACAAAATTCAAGCCCAGTCATTTGCAGAACTATAGCACTAAGCAATTTTGAAATTCACCGATATTAAACTGTATGACAGCTCAACTCAAAATAATTTTTATAAAGCACTTCTAAATATGAAACACTTAGTAAAAAGTCATGTTGCATCAAACAAAGCTGACTTCGTACCTTCAGTAGGACAGACTAAGTTGGTAAAAGTCAAAAGAAAGACTCTGAGGAAAAAGATTTCCTGCTTTGCAAGTTACACAATGCAATAACAACAAAAAGGTTAAATGCATGTAGGTACATACAACTTTGCTGCCTACACCCAGGGTTATGAGGATAACTGTACGACAAAGCTCGGAGAAGGCTACTTGAGAAGAGTCATCACTTCTGTGACCTTGACACTGGTTGGTCTCACAACTTCTATACAATTTAGTGATGTGCAAGAACAGATGATGGTGCAATACATAGAAATGGCAGCATTTAAAATTCATAGTAGCAGAAGGCCATTACTTTTCCCACTGGGCCACTTGAACTTTAATAATGTCTGACCTGGTTGGCCAATAAGTTCTAGCAGCAGACAGAGGAAAATTGCCAGTATTAGATACTGTTCGAATGATTTTTCATTTAGAAAGACTTAGAAGTTCCTTTAAGAACAGGGCACCAATTCTTCCTGCAGACATCTCATTTTTTTGGTGTCTTTTGTAATGGCCAATATATTTTCAGACGACTGCAGACCGTGAAAAATCTGTATGAGACGTGTGAAGAAAATAAAAAACAGAGATGAATACAAATTATTAATAAGGAAAATGCTCACAAAATAATGCTAGTATTTCTGCAGAACTAATTTCCATCTTCTTTCATCCACACTACAAAAAATAACTTTGGGTAGCAGTAATATAAGAGTAACCCAAAATAAGCAATATCTAATTGGTACAAAGTATTTCAGATCAAGCCCCCAAAATGAGAAAAAGAGAAGTAATAAGAAAGATGAGAGTTTGCAATTGCATATATATGCACATGGTGAGAGAAACAGCACTACCTTTTGAGAGTGGATAAACAATAATAGATATTGCAATTAAAAATGGAATTCTGAAAACACAGGAACAGATGAGCAATGTTTCCACTTGACAATAAACTACTTGCTGGTCCTATCATCTTAGTAAGCAAGTGTAGAAAACAGACAGTAATTTGCCTGAAATACTGTTCCAGTAGTTTATTTCAGAGTTAAGCTGTGCTTGTTGCATGAATGTTTGAAACACACCTAAATTCAAATGCATACTTACAAGACCCTTTTAAGTAATTACTCTTCCATTAATGAAATGTTTCAAATTAAGCCTCTTCCATGAGTATATAAAACTATTTTGTATGATTTAATTTTCAAGTTGGGAAATACTACAGGTGTAAGACAGAAACAAAAGATATTCAAGTAAAAACTCCCTACTCAAGAGAGTTGAGAATACAGTGTCAAGGCTAAAACATCATACTAAATTCTCAGATAAATATTCTAAAGTAAGGCTTCTGTAGCTTTAAAATCATGACAATTTACACATACTAGAACTTCTCTGGTGCACTGTGGTTATTTAGCCAGTGAGCGCCTTGACAAAATAAACTGATGGGAAGAATCTATAGATAGAGTTTGGCCTCCCAGCTTCAGCTTGGTAATCTTCATATTTGTCCTCCACGTTTCCTTCTCCTGACCTTCTTTAAAAGTCTCCTTTCAACCAATTTCTATACCAATAAAATTCCCCAGAAATAAAATATCTTATAAAATCAAATTAAAAACAAAGCAAACTGTGAGACTAAGTACTGTAATAATATATAAGCAGATGATCTATGTCCATTCTCTCATCTATTTAAAGTTTATTTGCAAGAAGAGAAGTTTTTAAAGACACAAATAGAGTGCCAGTGAACATATCCCAAACAGAGGCATAGAGCAGCACATCAGAGAGAGTGAGAAAAGCAAAGCTCTGCATATTCTTTGGTTGTGTCTAAATGTACATCATCCACAACCACATTCAGTTTAATTAAGTTATGATTATACAAAAAATATGTTTGAAAAGTTTGAACTCTTCCTCTTAGTACCACAATCTAAACAGTGCAACAAAAGGTAAAGATACACAAAAGTCAACATTATCTGATGACAGTTGTTCAGAGAAACATGCACCTAGGCCACAGCAACAACAGACCTTAACAAGCACTTAAGGCAAACACGACACAGTTTAAACCAGTGATTTATCTCACCTTTTGTACCTGCCCTCTTGATAGGGTCAAGGTCTGTATGTTAAAACAACATTCACTTAGTAAGCTATTATGGGTAAGAAATATTTGATACATTCATTTTGTGTTCTCATAGGTTCTCATTTTGTTTGGATAGCTCTATCCTGCTACTTCCCTTTTCCCTTCTACCTCTTAGAAAAAAAATCAGACTATGAAATAACTTGTCAAGAGAAGTTTTTAAAACTAAAATCTTAAACTTCCTGATTTGCAGCGAAGGAAGAAACCATAAATGTATAAATTTAATTTTAGAAAATAATTTTTGTTAGTAAATGGCAATTCAAAGATAATTAGACCATTCATTTTATGTTTAAAAAATTAGCCTCTATGTAAAAAGCATATCTGTGCCAATTCAAAACTAAATAAATCCCCAAACACTCTTAAACAATTTGCTGTTAAAAATATATAATCAAATTTAGAAAACTATAAATTATATTTAAATTTATTATTTACAAGCAATTAATTATGAAGACAGCCAGGTGGCTTTCATTACATAAATTACTGTTAATGACACTTGCCTCATGCTGCTACTGTATTTAGCATTTGCATGCATCACATGTCAAGCATATACACTGTTGCATAGTTATCTCAGGACAAAACTGGAAAACTTCTGTAATCCAATCAAAAATTGTTAATTCAAAAAAAAAAAAAAAAAAAAAAAAAAAAAAAAAACAAAAAAGAAAACCAGGATCTTACTAATGTAACACATACAGGATATAATTTAAAGAATTTTAGCTTTATCAAACCTGAACTTTACAGAAGTATAAAACTTCGGTATCAAACAGCATTCTTGCCTACCTAGCTGACAAGAGTTTTGCCTTGTATCTATACAATATTATACCATATAAATAGATATTTAGAAAGTCCACTTTCTGTCTCAAGGGTATAACTTACCGTGCCATAGAGAGAATAAACTAATTTAATCCCACTACTTACTTCTCAATGGAAACCTGGTAGAATGTACAAAAACAGAACAGCTGGATTTCCTTCTTAAGTAGCAATCTTTGAACATTCCTCCTCTTTTCTTTTTTTTTTTTTTTTTGGTCTACCTAGAACTGTGACAATTGCATTCCCTGGCAGACAACACGAAGGGAGTATCTGACAAGTGGGCAAGAGGGAATCATACTTCTATCCTGAAACTTCTCTAACCTTCTTTTCCACTCCTACAATTATGATTTTCCCTTCTCTGCCTCCTCTTCCCTGAAGATTTGTTTTTTGGTGTTCCTTGTCCTTCTCTGGAAATTGGCACAATCGTCACATGCTTTGCTTCCTGCATTGTCAAAGGAGCTGAAAAGGTTAGGTTTCCAGCAGCACTCCGATTCCACGCACTAGCTAAACAGAATCATTCTTCTCCTATAAACAATCAATAGATTCACCATATAGCATCACCTCCATTAAGCACCAAAATGTGACTGGTCTTGGCAGCATTGGCAAGTAAATAACGGATGGAAACCAAGGAAGAAGGAAAACTAGTTCAACATCAAACATTTGCTCTGTGTTAAAATAAACTGGGATGATCTCAATATGCATCTAGTCAGATGGCATGACTCACCGACACTTCTTAAATTTCTGGGAGTTGTCAAAAACATAATAAAAATACACATTGCTGTCTTTACATTCATGCACATAAGGACTAGACTTTTCATGAAAAGTCTGTGAGAAGAGAGTAACTAAACTTCAGCAAAATTTAGTGAAACTTGACATTTAACAGCCTTAGGGCTCCTTTCAAAAAGGCCCCAAACAACAACAAAAAAACAGTCCTGTCCTCTCCCATTTTAAAGTCTGCTTCATAATAAAGGAACAAAGGCCATTTTTTTCTTCAGATTATTTTTGTTTTTTGTTTTTTTTACATTTAAATATCAAGCCTTGATATGTTATAAAACTTCTAAGACAGGACAAATTAGCAGAATTAGGATGTAAGGAGACAGTGGAAACTGAGAAGTTAGAGAGAAAAATATTTTGAATTGGATTGTTTACATTTGTGTATGTTACTCAATAACTAACAACTTCCTCTGATATATCCTTAGAAAAGAATGCATATTCTTACAAAAGAGTGAAAGATTCATCCCCTCCACTTTTAAATAAAAGGCATCCGAACCTGTTTCCCAAGCAAAAATAAGGATGTCAAGATCTATTTTACAGAAAGCAAAAGATTTAGAGGGAAGAAGGGGGCTAACCCATAATTTAATACTAATTTGGGGTGGAAAGAATAGAGATGTTCAAATATCCTTTGTTTTCAAATTTTTCCGTTTAAAAATAAAAAAAAGTCTTCTATCACCTCTCGTTCAGAAGTAATTTCTCTTTCCCCACAACAGCAAAGCCAGAACGCCCAGAATGGAATGAATTTAATTTTTAGCACAGCAAATCTGCAAATACCATTTTCTCATGGTACTCTGAAGTATTTTGTTAATGTACCACTTTCCACTAAACCAATCAGAAACAAATCTTTAACTTAAAAGTTCTGGCTATTCCTATGTAAACTGTTACCTGTAAAAAAAGCAGAAGGCCTCTCTAGCCACCTCATCACCATATCAATGACACATGCCACAACAGAGAAGCACTAGTTTATTTGATTGATCATGGTAGATAAACTCCAAATAACAGAGAAATTAACAAATGCTTGACATTTGCTCAACATCCATTATTCTGACACTGCTTTCAGGATTTCAAAGCCTGGGAGTATGCTTAATCAACATTCATATTCCCCAGGGAGCTACAGGCACCATATTGCGCCCCGCCTTAGTACTGATGAAAACTGCATATTGGCCATTTCCAAAATGTTCTGGGACTCCACACAGGGCCCCTTCTCTCCCTTGTTCCTGTTCTGCAGTTTTCTTTTAAACACTTCCAAGACAAAAGCATCTGCCAGTTTTTCTCTCTGGGGATGTATGCAAAATGAACTTAACAGTTTTAAGGCAGGAGAAACCCTCACATCTAAATTCATTCATAGGACAGAAAAGGGCCTAAGAGGCCTCTCCAGGGACAAAACCCTGCTGAAATTTTCCCCGACAACAGTGGGAGCTTTATAAAATCTAAGTCCAGACAATTTCCAATTCAAATGCCCAGCATAGCATGACCTTTGTCAGATCTATGAGCCCTAGATGCACCCACTATTTTTTTATTCTAACCAGCACAGACATTAGACAGGGCACTACTGCTAAGCAGGAGGTTGAATATTTGCATGCTCTTCTATTGTGAAAATGTAACAGTGACAGCACTGTGTCGAATTCTTTTCCCTCTAGAACTTTAACTCCATAGGAGAGGCATAGCTGACAGATGACTCTCCCAACATCTGTGTTATGTACACTGCACAGCTGAGGAACCTTGGATCACTGTCACAGCTTCTCTGAGATGACCTACACCTTTCTTATATCCACCCGTGATCAAAAAAGCAAAATAAAAAAACTGCAAACAGCATTTTTTTAAAAAATGAAAAGTAAATATGGCAAGAAAGATTAACATAATTTAGTCATTAAGCTGTTCACATAGCAGCTCACCATATGTTGTATAAATGTCCTATACAAAATAATTTATCAGACCTGACACGTTGCACATCATATTGTATTATTTAATATGCTTACTAAAATTTCATGGATCAAGCTCCACTTCTAAAAGCATACAGAAAGCCCTAGAAAATAGTTCTTCATCTTCCATGATTTATTTTGATTACCTTTTACAGCTACATGATAAAGTGGAACTTGCAAAATTACAAGGTTAAGGTTTACAGAGCTATTGCGTCAAATACTAAAATATAACAAATGGTTCCACATCTATGTAGTATTTTAGTTGTGTTTAATATTCAGAAGCACATTAAACTAAGCACTTTGCTTTCTGCTGCATATTTTAATAATTTTAAGTAGTTATTTCACAAAACATTCTGATCCAAAGTTCCAGTGACACATTTATCCTTCATGAAGAGACTAAAAAGCTAAGAATTACAAAATAAACCAAAGCAAACAATCAATGTGCAATAAATGCTGAAGAACCCCCCCCCACAAACCAGTGCACATAGAAATAGATATTAATACCTACACAGTAGCTGAAATATTTAAGTAAGATTTTAAAATTCTTGACATAAAATGTTAGAACTGCAAGCAACTAGGTAAATGGACAAAATTGTCTATCCAGAAAGTTCAAATCACAAAAACAATCAAGTATAAGAACGATTTTCACTGTCACTAGTGAGGTCAAATAAATTTTTAAAAAAACCTAAGGAAGCTTCTGGACAGTAGTTGCTGAGGGACTTCTGTTTGGAAAAAAAGCTAAATTTATGGGACACATTTAACAGATAGATATGGTTAGAAAAAAATTTAAACTGAAACAACATAGTTACCCACTGAAGCATTCTTTTCTTTTTCCCTCTATCCCCACTGATGTCAAAGGAACCCAATAAAAATAAGATAAAAATGTGGTCTGACTTCTCTTTTTGGTCAATAATTAAACTCTTCTGTTTCTAACAACAGGATAAAGGAAACCATATTTCTGTGTCAGATCACTCATTGCAATTAGGTCATTTAACACCGTATTTGGAACCAAACTTGCCTGGCCTACTGGAGTATCTGCCAACTGTTCAAAATAAATCTTCTTATTTAAGGTCTGAAAGAAGTAGAAATTTAGTTTATATGTCTTTTTATATATTATCTATTCACGATAATGAGCTTGTCTAGAAAGACATATTGCTCACCTATGTTAAAACTGAAGGACTGCTAGATTGACAACACGTATTTATTTAGGGCTGAAAACAGCTAGCGTTCAATAGTCTTTTCATTTGTAGGACCCCACACTCAAACTCCGGCTATTAGTTACTGCATTTTGCACCAGTTGTACCCTCATAATATACATCTGCATTTCATAGAAGAAGCGCGGTAAGAGATCGGAGGTTACCAGGATCAACAGTGGATTGATGGAACGTTCTGCAGTCTCCTAGCCAGCTACAAATGGAAATGGAGAAATACATGACGTCATTATAGCTATCTGCATCTTCAGGAAAAATGAGGAATTCCAAAAGACCCTTTATATTAATTCAGGTGAAAACCCTTTTATTCACAGCAATGTTACCGCCACATTGGTCATGCTTTTAATGCTATCCTACTACTTTTTAAATCAGTTTCATACAGGCATGTCTTACATGGAAGATTGCCTTTGCTTTCACACGGGTCTTGCTCAAAGAAGCATCCTGCTTTCTGTGAAAGAAGGATGTGTGCTATTTTGGGGCATTTTTTTTCAGTGTTCAAGCTTCCTGGAGGTATCTGGGAATCAGTGCTATCAAACGCTTCCAAGAGCTTGCAGATATGCAAATAGAGGACATCCACCCAAATAACAAAGTTCTCTTCAGCACCATATCCTGACCCGAAGCCCAGTTTCATCATGTGGGATGTACAGCATCCTCCACTTAAATATCCTATTCAGGTGAGAAACATAAAGCACTAGATTCAAGTTTAAGAAATCTCTAGCATAAAGCAACAAGACTGTCATTATCAGTCAGATACGGGATATTTCTAAGCATGGTCTGGAGAGGATAATATATCCCCATTCTATCATTACCGTAAATAAATGTTAAGGTTTAGAATTTGAAAAACACTTATGAAACAAAACACTAAGATCAATAAAAATGTTTTCATTGCTGAAAAACACAAGTTTTCAACCTATAGAGTTCACAAACAAAAACAGTTTTCCCACAAGAGATGCAGATTCCTGCTTGGCAAATTTAAGCTTGCTGAGAAGAAGTGTGTTTACTTTGAATCCTCATCTGAAGTCCATGAACAAGGAGTCTATGCAACACAAGTTGAAAACCGTGATAGAAATGATAAGAGCATGAAATCTTAGCGTGCCAAAGGGAGCTTTCCATCTACTTTTATAGTATCAGTTAGTTAAATAAGCAAACGAACAAGACTTTTAACCACCACTGGGTCTGAAGAATATGCACCACTATTTTTCTACTTCTTTTTGAATGCTGTTGGTCTTTTTGGTGACAATATGCTATCACACTTATCTTAAAGACAATTTTAATAAGATCTCTTACTCTGTTCCATACTCTTAATGAAATCAATCCTTACCATTATTTCACTCAATGTGAAAAATAGTTCAACTTTCTGAGATTTTCACATTGCAAACAGATATTATGATATTTCACTAGACTGGAAACTTAAAGGAAAAAACAATTACAAAAATCACTCTAAGAGAAGCATGTATTTTATTTTATTAAGTGATGTGATAAGCTTAGGGTCATACATCAGAACTAAAATGGTTGTGGTCATTGATTTAAGTAATAAATCGTAGGTTCCTGCCAACAATGACAGCAAACAGATGCTAACAAGAAAATGTATTATTTAATATTGCCATGTGTTATAAAAATGTAAGCATTTAAGACACATCTTAAATTTTTATAATAATATGCATTTAATGCATTACTATTTTGGCACATAAGAATCAAATTTATAGGTCTCATTCAGCAGTTGCCTTCTCTTCTATGAGCACAGAATAGATAGCAGAGGAAAAAGCACAGGAACTGAATGTTTAAAATAGATGTTTGCCATAGATGTGTTGCTGTTTCCAAGTAAATACTACAAGCACTAAAACTCATTAGAAAATGCAAACCTACATATTTGCCTTTATGAAAACAGAAGTTTTTCCTGAAAAATCCCACAAAGTTCAAACAACAATGAAGTTTCTCTACCTATGGAGAGCAAAAGATCATATGATTTGGCATAAAGTTAAAAAAATCCTGACAAATGGAATGTCAGTATTGTATGAGCCTCAGTGAACCTGCTAAGTTATAACTTATTATGACAAAAATAGCAGAAGTTTTACTCTCCAGTGTGTCTTATTTTGTGTCAATGTGTTTCCCAGATCAGTTTAAACGATGCCATGGAACACTCAAATGATTTTCACCAACAGCATCCTTTGCAAAAATGCCAAAAACTAAACAAAATCAATGTTAGTTTGCAGAATTATTAAAAACAGAATCTATTCAATTCCTTCCATCTATATGCACCTTCTTCTCAAGATACTGAAAACCAGAATGACAATTTGATTCAAGCACTGAAATCTGAAAGCTTAGGAAGTGCAATCATACCTTCTTGCAAGCCGAGCCACACTAAACAGGTCATTGCGCACACATCTTTCCTACCACTGCATCTCTGCTGTGTGCTGTACCTCTACAGCAAGAGTCAACTGTTTCTGAGAAGATTGCTGACTTTTCCAAATATTCCTGTTTTGATTTAAGGAAATTGTCTGGCTAATGATACTTTTGTTTGCATTTTGTTTCACTTTCATTTTCAATCAACTACTCCAGGTACCAGCACAGTTCCTTTCTCAGAAGTGCTACAGTCAATGCTTTAAAACACTTGAGGAAGCAGTGATCAGAGTATGGAAACTAAATTTTCTTCATTAAATCTACTGAAGCAGATATTAAAAATGCATTTAATATACTGGGGATGGCTGGTGGGCATCACTGACTGTGACAGGCCAGTTACTGATGAGCTGCTGTCAGACGGCCTTCTCAGCAGGGATCTGTGTCTAAGGCTGCTGAAGGACAGCAATATCTTCCCTTGTGTGTAAGCTCTATTCATCTCCCAAGTATTTACTAAATCACAGACCTCTGCACACAAACCCAGCGTTTCAGCGCATGCTAACAAATGATGGATGGCCTAGTCAATTCGTTATGTCCTGAAAGCGTGATTTCCTGCCATTCCAATCATCAAACCTCTAGAGCCTTCAGAGCTGATCAGTCCTGGAGAATATATTTTGCAGGCTCTATTAAAGGAGTAGAGGTTCTTTCCATTAGTCTCAAACTTTTTTTTTTTCTCTCCTTGGCTGATTTAGAGAACTCCCTCCTTCCCCCCTCCTTCCACCACCACCACCGCTAACCACTGTTATCTGTGTAAAGTATTCAGGGCATATACCATTAGTGTATTAGTAAAACAGCACTCCTTGAACATCAGTTAAAAAGACAAATTTTGTTTGTGACTACTATAAAATAATAAAATCATTTAAATTCATCTATATATCTTTATTACGTAACCTAGACAGTTCCCCAAATATTTTGTAACGGAGCTTCTTTGATCAAATACCTTTTACAGCAAGGGAGCCCTCAAAAGGACTCGTTTTCTTTGTATTTGCCTAGTGAAACATATCCGAGCTCTTTTAATTGTGTTCCTCCTAAAAGGATAAGCCACTTAGGAATAAACTTCGATGTTCCAAAGACAGGTTTGCTGTCAAAGAAATAAAGCTTCTAGATTTCCCCCTTTTCATAGCAAGGCAATATATTTGGCAGTCTTTTCTTCCCTACATGCTGGAGGAGAAATTTTATTTAGCTTTCCTATTCAATGATCTATGGGAGTAGAATATACGTACCTCACACTGTATTCTGAAACATTAAACTTCAAACAAATTAGGATATAGCTGGTGAAGAATCAGTTGTCTTAAGAGCAGTTTTTGAAGATGGTGTAACAGATATGAGTAAACTTTAGGTAAATAAGCATTTGGCTACTCTAAAATGAAAAGGTCTAGTGTTTTTTTTGCTTGCTAGGTGTGATCCCGCCATAGCCAGCACAAACCAATCCACACTGCCCTACCATTCACCTCAACCTTGACCTGGAGATTAAGCTCACTTTTATTGCACACAAAGGTCATCTGTGTTAGGTCAAAATTCAAAGTCCCCTGTCAGCTAAGGTTGATATATTCCAACCTTTCCTACTCTAATGCATCAAATTTTTCATGGTGAGGTCATATTCAGCAGACAGTGTATTCAACAATTTATTGTACCATTTTAATATAGCTCAGAATATGATTGTCCAAAAAGCAACATATGAATAAAATATTTTTCACTCTGATGTACCAAATCCCCTCTACTCAGAAAGCTCTATCCTGGACTTGTTTCTAGACTTCAAGAGTGGTACAGTAAATAAGTGTTACTGAAATACAATCAAGAATTACCATTTTTTACCATTACTGTCCTTAAGTACAAGCAACACGAGTATAATGGTATCCCAAACCCCACGAGTCAATTAAAATGCACATATGGTCAGTGTTAAACCTTCCATTTCATTCTTAACAACCACTATAATCTGGCCTTTAAATCTATAGAACATCTGTTTGTCTGTCTGATAACACCAAGCTTGCTTCAGGATGAAATACTTCAGAAACAACAGTCCTGCAAGACTTACATTCCTATTCTATTGGTAATTATCATAACCATGTAATTTGTGAAGTGGCAAAAAGTGCAAACAAATTAAACCAAAACACCCAGAACACAGCTACAACATGCCCAGAGTGCATTTTTTTAATTACAGGGAACTAATTTGCACATTTGCTTCAGAGGCCCCCTCCAATTGTTGTATTTCAACATCGTATCTTCAAAGGATATTGGATTGGCTTCTAAGTAGTTTGTATAAAATGTTCAAGGCCAAAAAGGTTTTCCCTTTACTCAGTTAAATGAATTTCACTAGTGTAATAAGCCCTGTTCTCTGTAAATGTTTTTTAAGCTCTGTATGGTCACATGGAAGCACTTCCCATATTGGAGGAGAAAAAAAAGGTTCAGAGAAAGAAAAGACCTTCCTCCTTATCAGTACTCAACGATCAGAAAGTACAACCTTAATTTTGGTTGCACATTTCAAGCCTAACCTTGAAAATAACTTTGCATTTTACCAGGATTGAAGGAAGAGGAGGATTGTGCTTATAAAAATTGTAATGGCAAACTGCAATGAGCTTCCCTGAGAATTAAATTTCACCTTGACACATGCTCAGTGATACATGCGATCTGCTATTTAGCTAATGGCAAAGGTAACAAGCAACCAACCAAAAAACTCCTCCATCTCTTTCCAAACAAATACAGATGGCATCCACACACCTAGAATTTATATATGCCAAAATAAAACTTTCCTTCTAAATCCTGACTGGGCAAAAATATTTTTCCTGTTCTATTCTGAAAGCTTCTACCGCTATCAGTAGCTATTCTAAAAATAACTTTCTCGACTTCACTTTTAATCTAAATAACGGCGCGACAAGGATCTTACCAGTTACATGCCGATTTAGTCAATTTCTGTGATGCTATACTTTGGATTACCGACAAGGATTAGTTTCCCTCCTACTTATGGTCACAGCATGAACAAGCAGATTTTTAAAATAACATACCAAACCCAAACAGTTACAACTCCTTTGAGGCTTGTATAGGGCTGTTTACAGTCTTACAGTGAAAACTGAAAACCAGTATCTACTCTGGATTATCCTACATGAAATGTAATATCCTACAGTAAGATTCCTATCAAAGCTTCAAAAAGTAGTAATAGCTTTCCAAAATGAAAGAACTCAGTCTAGAGCTCATATAAGTACTTTATATACTGAATTTTTATTTCATTTTAAGATTATTTTGAATATACATTTTATTGTGCATCATTCCTGAAATATTCTATATTGCTAATTTACTTTTCAAGTAACCAGCCAAGATTTCTTTCTCATCTCTTACTATCAACGTGTTTACTTGTGAGGTTAAATGTATTGTGAGTTTAAATAATATTAGATTTTTGTTACAAATAATAACAAGAAACAGTAACGTAATACTTGGTTTACTCTTAAGTCAAACAGAGAAAAGAATAAAATACAAAATCTTATAGATTCTGTTTGCATAGCTGCTGTAGCTCTATGATCCAGATGATCTAAACACAGTACAGCAATACAAAGTATTTGCTACTTCTAAATAGACAATCTGGAAATTTATTAATGGCCATTTAGTCTCCCTCTGCAAGTCTCTGCATCTCCCACGAAAGTTCACTTTCTTTTCTCTCATTAGTTCATCTGTTGAAATCAATGCAATGGTTTGTACAGGCAGAGCATGAATTTATTTCATTATTAAGTAGTGAGAATATAGAAAAGCAGAGGGAGTTTAAATGATGTCTTCATATCTTTTTCTTTTTCTTTTTTTTTTTTTTTTTTTTTTGAGAAATAAAAGTTTCTAGCCCTCATGGGCACAAAGGCAGCTTCCAAATGAGATTTGTTAGGTGAATGCTGGCAGAATAAAGAAAAACAGTCTAGTTCCTCTGCTTTCCAAAATAATTAACCTACTCTTGTGAAGCACAGGGGTAGCAGGGAAGCTGACAAGAATTATGTCAGCTTTGCTAAGCTGAGAGCCTTCCCAGAGAGAAACGAATGTAACTGACAAGTCGTGCACCAGTCCCTAGACAAGATCTCCCTATATAATATACCTGAGCTTGAGTCCTGAGCCTAGGGCTTTGAAAGACACCTAGACAGCTAGCTGCCCTTGGCTCTTGAGCTTCACTGTCAGTCCTCCTTCGTGGGTAACAAGGACAAAGAATCCTCCTTCCACCTTGACTCAGTCTCCAAGATCCATTAGCAGCAGGAACCAGAACTCAGAAATGGAAAGGGGAAAAAAAAAGGAGAGGGGAAAGAGAGAAGCACTTGTACCTTCCTACTTCCCACTCTAACCACTTTGGGCTTATCAGTTTACCAGAACAAAAGCCTGGATACAGCTTACTAGCTGTGTCATTACCTGATACTAACTTAAAACTATTAAATAAAAGTGGACAATTCTGCCACCAGATATTTCAAAGGGTTCTGAGACCTGGATTAGGAAGCACTGCAAATAAGATTTAATAAATCAGACAGGTGGTAAGCTGGAGCCCAAATGAGGACTCTGATACATGCTTCTAAGTATTTTGTGAATATACTCAGTACTGTTCTGAATAGAGATCATCATGTCAGTTTTATTTCATCAACAAAAGCTTGATAATCTGGGGAACAGCACAAAAGACTGAAATAATTATTGAAAAAAGCAATATATTTCCTTGTAAATAAAACTGTTTGGGAGTAGAAAAAAATAGAGACTTATGTGTCCCCATCTCTAAAAACTGAAAACAGAGGCACTGGATAGCACTGGAAAAAGAGGAAAAACAAATGTTAACTCAATCTAAGTGACTGGAAGTTTGTCTGATAAAATAACACTGACGTAATATATTCACATTTCTTTAGGGCATTTGTTATCATCACTGGAAAAAGGTAATTAAAAATTAGCAAACAATAAATGGATAAGATTTTCCAATTTACACTGTGAGACATCACCAAGCAGATACACTTCTTGTGGAATCCTGTCGAGACTCATTCAAGGCCCTGTATCATTTTATAAAGCTGTCAATAGTACAGAAAAAGAGTAAAATAATTACTGAAAAATATGTGTAAATCCGCAGAGAATATTAAATAATGAATAAGACAGGTCGTGAATGTAGAAGACTGTGCTTCACTTGATCTGCTGCAGAAACAAAGTAAGTGTGCCTTTCAGTAGTCAAATGTGAGGTTAGACACATTAAAACTAAGCATCCGTACTCAAATATGAAGGAGTCAACCCTAGCAAGCACGACACTTAAGACAGACTTACAAATTCACAGTACCAAATGCGCTGATCAAGAGCTACTAGTGAGCAGATGAGCCCAAAAGGATTAATGCAATCCTGAGATGTACTGGTGAGAAGGAAGAATGTATATTACCTCTAGTATAGCAATTTCTGTACAGTATCTAGTTCTTCAAAGGTAACTGACTCCTTAAGAAGCCTGAACACTTTCGTCTGCCTCATTGATGGTCAAAATCCACTATGAGTCTTTTTTTTCTCTTGCTTACTGGAAAAAAGAAAAAAGGAAATTTTTTTCTTGCCTTTATAGCAGCTTACATTTCTGCTGTAAGAAAAGCTCACCCTAAGCACTATGAAGGAAAGCCTACAGACGTCAGATAAACAGTAAAGCACTATTTAAAAAGAAAAGGTAGCAAGTGAAGACCTATACAAAACAGCTGCTCAAATCCTAATACTTTGAAATTCTACTACTTTGAAACTCTATAAACTTAATCTGCATTCAAACAGGGTCAAACAAGAATGCTTCTTTTACAGGAATAAAAGTGGAGGGACTGAAAAGGAAGTTAGGCTAGAAGCACTAAGTTTGTTTAACAACCTATAATTGAGTAAGGAAGCAAAACAGTACAGACTGCACTAACTGTGCTATGGAACAATACTGCACTCCTAGATAGAATGAAATACATTTCACAGCAGTTCAATGCAAGAACTCAAAAAGTAAATTTTTTTGAATCTCTAAAAGATGTAAGACTGCAGAGTCAACTTGCAATGCCAGAAAGTTCCTGGAATCTCTAATTCAAGTGCAATACAGTGAAAGAAGATTAAAGACTCAGAACAGAATCAAAACAGAAAAAAAGTTGGCTTAAGAAAAAACGAGATAGTACCATAATGAATTGGGTAAGCAAACCTTACACCCTTAGAAATCTTGCCGGAGAACAGAGGAAGATTCTAATAGAAAAATTGCAAAATGCAATCAAAATGAGACACTAAAAAGCAGCGAAAAATACTTTATAAGGTACAGATTTGAGCAGCATCCATTATATTCTATTAGTAAAAAGCTTCAGGCAAGGACTAAAAGTTTACAAAAGAGAAAACACGTATCTATAGTCTGCCAAATAAATAATGAGAAGAACTGAGAGATTCTTTTCCTGAAATAACTATACTGAGGGACTAGAATATCACCTTGGTATGAATCAAACCCTTAGAAGGTGGACATTTTTGGACAAGTTAAAATAGACTTTGAACATAATTTAAAGATCTGATTTTAATCTTGTTGCCATAACCAGGTAATTCAAAAGTGATTCTTATAGAGAGGATTCTATCTGTGAGTATTTTTAACATCAATTTAAAAAAACAAGCATTGAAAAGACTCTAATGTTCTCAGAGCACTTCCAGTTCCACAATGGGTAATCCAACTTAGACATTAGGTCTCAATGACAAAATTATATCACTGAGGAACAACAGTTCATGATAAAGAGAAAGCAGAAGAATGCATTATAGAAGTTACAAAGAAAAGTAAAATTCTTAGCAAGTAGATAACTTTAAGTGAAGAATGAGGCAAAGATGCTGGTACAATGAGCCCAATATAGAACATGCAGAACATGCAGTGTTGTATATATTAAGATGTTCAAAGGAAGTCTAAATTTGACTATTTGACATTAATAAATCACAAAGCAACATTCTTGAAAATGGTAATCTCATCTGTTGAACTCGTGCTCAAAACCAGTTGAGAATGAACTATCACATTAAAAAGAATTTAGACTCACAGGTCATGTGAGCAGTGACCATATAGTATACTTACACACATTAAATTATGGCAATAATCCCTGAAATTACAAATTATTCTTAGGGAGAAATTCCAAAACAAGAGTAGGCCTACAACAAAATGTGGAAAATACTCTGATCTTCTACAAAATAGGAGGGGAGGTAGATTCTGACTCTTTAAGTTGCAAGAACTGACACTAGCACAGTATCAGGGAAAGAACTAAGCAGAATAATGCAGACAGCAAAAAATCTTTTCAAGGTCTATGAGGCACTAGGAACCAGAAATATTTGAGAACTGTCAATGTATGTATTGCATTATCAGTGGAATTATGATCCTTCCTCGGCAAAAGAAAAAAAAAAAGATCGAAAGTGCAAAGTGAAAACAGCCTTAACAGAGGCTAGGGCTTTCCTGTTTGAGTCAGTTACTGTTACCATTCAATAATGAAAACCCGATTATTGACAACTTCCCCCCTTGCAAGTGCAATGAGAGATTCTGAAATAGCTTTCTAAGACTGAGTTAAAAAGGTAATTGTTGATTTTTTTAATAAAGGAAAAAGTGGCAAGAAAGTCCAACCACATCCTTTCAGTCCTAGAAGAAAATCCCATAGATTCTGGATTATAAGCATCTTACCATGAAAAGAAAAATGCCAAAATTACCAAGCACAACACTGAAAAAGCCTCCAAATTAGTTCTTATGACGGTACGCAATTTCACAAATCTCTACAAATGTCCTCTTTTTACAAGATTATACAAGGCTTACAAGGTTACAAGATTATAAAGACTGCCTGCTTTCTAGGTTATAACATGTCCCTGTTTCGATACAGCTATCTCTCTTGCTGCTAAGGCAAGCAGTGGTCTTGGAATTTATTGTAATAGCTTTTTTAACTGCATCTCAAAATATTAGCTCAATATATTTTGAGACTTCAAACTTTTTTTTGGATTGTCTTCTGCATCTGCCCTGTTTCAAGAAATAAGCAAAAAGACAACAAATAAATATCACTTGCTGAGCAATACAGAGAAAGGAGATATGAAAAAAGAAGTAAGGAAGGAAGATGTGGCTTCTTCAAAATATACCAAGGACAGACTTTTTGAAATTGTATCAATTTAGTGACTCAAGTAGCAGATGAGATGGAGTCTTTCATTCATCATTCAGATAGAAGATTTTAGTCTTTTCCTAGGATAGACAAACAAAATTTAGGAGAAGCTCACAAACAGAATTCAGAAGAGGACATTCTGATCTCCTAATCTGGATAATACAACACAACTTCACAGTAACCTAATCATGGAAGCAGCTATTTTAGCCAATCTAGACTTTCTAGCACTCTCCACACATGAAGCCAAGCTGCTTTAGAAGAAGCATATTTTTCTTTCTGATATAACTCTACATCCTGTTATTAGCACTTAGTTTGTCAGCAGTCATCAAGTTCTGAAACAGAGTCAATGGATCTTCTGCAGCATCAAAAAAATGGACTGGGAAGTACAATGTATCAGCAGAAAGAAGTGTTAGTTTTCTGGCAATCTGATTTTCCCTGTAAGAGACACTTCCTGTGTCTATAGATCTCTCTTGCAAGCAAGTTCCTATGCACAGTTAACAATTGACTTGGCAAACTATCCCAAATTCTAACCTGTTTGCAAGACAGCTTTATAAGGACAGCATAGTGTGTGTGTGTCTGTGTGTGTGTGTGCATACATGCACACATGTATCCACACAAACACTCTCTTCTGCTGTTTCATCAGCACCAAAGTGATAAAGCCAAGTCTAAGCTCCTTAGACTCACCCTGTCACAGTAAGTGATTTCTCAAGTTGCAGAAGTACTGTCGAAGCTGAGCTAGGGTTCCCAACCATGCGACTCAATGAGCTCACTGAACCAACCACTCTGCTTTATCATCACTTCTTCTCTATAACACGGCTATTGCCTCAGCTTGATTTTTAACTACATAACACACTTTCCTCAGAGAGGAAAAGATTTTATTGGACAGTTTAAATGCCAACATTAATGTTGGCTGTTCATTTACTGCCAGATACACACAGACAGTTTCAGACAGTTTCCTCAGTCACACTTGCTGCAAGACTAGAAAGGCTCAGGAATCACTTGAACAATTTTCTATTTTATTTATTTCTCTCCCAATCACCAAAGTATCTAAAACACCCAAAAAACTACAGTATTTTGTATTTTTTCTGGTGCATTTTAAAGATAGTAACACTTCTGTCCAATTCCACTCAACTTGTTAGATGTCATCCTTCCACAGAAAAGCCTGACAACATGTCCTTTACAGGTCTCTTTCTGTTATTGTTGGTAGAAAGTGTGTTTTGGAAATAAGGATCAGGGCACGAGGCACACCCTGTCACATAGTCTTTCAACAGTAGCCTAAGGCCATTTCTGAACACCTTTAAAAACCCTGAATGCAGTTTGGATGAGGAAGAAGATGAATTTTCACATGTAAGCAGATGATCCCTCATCTAGCCCTCAACTCTGGGGAGAGCAGAGATGTGTGGAGCCGTGGGTCCTGCAAGCCGCTCTTCCTTCAGCCATGCGGGAAGTGGCAGCCCAGGCAGGTTCCACCTCAACCTCACGGCAGAGCAAAGGCCCAGGCCTGCAAGGCTTCATTCCTGCGACAAGATCTACGGGGTGTTTAGGAACCCCATCAAGCGACCCAAGAGCTTTTATTTGGGTGGATGGCGGAGCAGAAGGATGCTTTGTTTTGTGCCCAACTTCTTCTGTCAGGGATGGTGCAGCAGCAGCCTCGCACGTTGCCCTCGATGCCCGTGTGCCTGTCCGAGTGATTTGGTACCGTGTGAGGCTCAGCACTGCGAGCAGCGCGGCCCTGGCCTGCCCGCAGCCGGCCCATGGGCTGCCGCCGGGCCTCGAGCCAGCTGCCGGCCCGCCGGGCAGGGAGCACTTACCTAGGGAACTTCTCCTTCAGCTTCCGCAGACTCTGTCTGGTGGGCTGCACCTGCCCCAGGAACTGCGCTATTTCATCGTACTGGGCTTTGCTCAGCTTCATGCCTCGCACCGCCAGACCGGCGTGGCGCGGCGCGGCACGGCACGGCACGGCGCGGCACGGCACGGCGCCACTCTCGCCCGAGCGCCACAGCCGCGCGGGGCGGGGAGAGGCAGAAGGAAGGAAGACCGGAACCTGGGGCGCCG
>NW_028185927.1:21321-165768 GCF_003343005.1 Rhea americana
CCCGCGCCGCTCGGGCCTGCGCAGCCGCAGCCGCTGCCGGGGTGGGGGTGGGGGGAGGCGGCTGCTTGGCCCGCGCGGAAATGGCGCGTCTACGGCGGGGTCGCCAGGCTCGGAAGCCTGGACGGGGTCTGTCTCGCCTTGCGCTTCCCCGCAGCGGGAACCTCCCCAGGGGGCTACGGGTTGCAGCCCTGAAGGCTGCGGGCGCAGGGGGAGCTGGCGGCGGCCGTTAGCGGCGGCGGCGGCCGTTAGCGGCGGCGGCCGTTAGGCGCGGGGCCCCGCGGCAGAGCCCGAGCTGGAGCCGGGTGGGCGGCGGTCTGTCTGCGGGTGGCTGGGCTTGAGCAGGAGCTGCAGCCCGGGGTGGTGGTGGTGGTGGTGGTGGTGGTGGTGGTGGTGAGGAGCCTCCACTGAAGCACTTTAGAGTAAAATAATTTCCAGGCTCTTAACGAGCAGCCGCTGCAAAATACCTGTTTTTTCCTGCTCGTGGTAAAGAGCTGCTGACGAGTGTGGCTGTAGACCCTAACTGGCCTTAATTTTACAGACCTGTGACCTTACACTTGCACCCAAATGGTCTCTGCTAAGTTTTAGAAGAAAACTGTCCAAGTTTATGCATTGATTG
The DNA here is from genome assembly GCF_003343005.1 of Rhea americana. Lineage (NCBI taxonomy): Eukaryota > Metazoa > Chordata > Aves > Rheiformes > Rheidae > Rhea > Rhea americana. The sequence goes on from NW_028185927.1 coordinate 21,938, forward strand.
ACTTGAAATTTAGTTAGGCCTCAACCTTGTTTTTAATCAGATGATGGTACCATTAGACTTCAGTGGGTGTGTTTCAAGCCTTCATTCCTGTGCTGGGTATTTTAGATAATTCTGGGAAAATAGGTGCTCCTTTTAATAAACAGCTGTTTAGGGACCAGAGATTGCAAAGAGACTTGAATCAGGCATCTGACTGACAAAACTATTCCCTTTTGTGCATAATTTGGAGTCCCAGCCTTGCAGTTGCGGACACTGAATTTACTTAAAATCTTGAGAAATAGGTTATATATAGGTATAAATCAATTTTTATATGTGTTTTAGGTTTTGTTTATTTGCTATCTCTTTTGAAGACTGAAGATCACCTTTTAGGTGCTTTTTTGTATCTTAGCCAAAAACTTTACAAAGTTTCCTTGAAGAGTATGAGATCTGGAACTTAAAGGAAAAGATTGTGAATAGTATGTTTATGTTAGCAAGGCCAGGCTTGGACTAAATATAAATGTTGAAGCTTTGAAATACTGATTCATTTTTTGTTGATTGTGTTTCTGGTATGCCATACAAAAGGTTACAATTAGTGTTGGAAAAGCAAAAATTGAAGCTAGCATTAAGAAAAGAACACATTTATTCTCTTCATCTAGATCGAGAGAAGTAATGTAATAAACAGTATGATTGCTAAATTATTGTGTTACTTTTTCTAAACAGTTTAACAAAAAGATTTCTATGTGTAGATAAAGATACAGATATGCATATATAAATGACTTTTTCCTTATCTAGAAGTGGACCACTTGTTTCTATGATAGAAAACTTTATTTGTCCATACAGTTTTTCTAGAATCACAGATAAAACCAACAATTTTTTGAATTATGAAATTATCCATCTGTCGGATCTGTAGAATTTGGGGTATATTCCAGGCTTATGTAGGACCTTATAAAATCTGTGGGTGGTTATGTGCATGGAAACCAGTCAGAATTAAGGATAAATTTCTGACTTGATATATATTAATTAATATACATAATATGTAATGATAATATTTTCTTTAGCTCTATGAAGTAGTGTCCTAAATATTAGAAGATGTACGTTTTTGGGAGGGAGGTGGGAGAGTTCTTTTCAATCTGATAACTGTTTTTAAGTCCTATTAGGTTATAATTTTCCTGAGCCGTAGAAAGGATCATTTTCCCTCTTCTTGCCAGATTAGAACTAATTCTGAAATATATTTTTTTAAAAAAAATCTTTACCACCACTACTACTGCTTCCTTAGAAGCAAGTGAATCGTGCTCTTAAAAATGATTTATGTCTTGCTTTCTTTGTTGCAGGGTAAGTTCCAGTGAAACATTATTTTTAAAACAATAATGTTTCTAGCTTTAACTTGTAGGTTTATCTCTGTTCATCTCTCTTGTTAAGTAGTAAATGTTCTTGTTTTATTTATTTATTTTTTTAACGAAATGACACTTCATTATGCAATGCACAGAAGTAGAATAGTTTAGAACTGCAGTATGAAGTTAGCAGTTTGTGGACCAATGCCTGTGTAGGTCTTAGATATCTAGACTCTTGTCCTAGAAGAAGGTTCTGCAGATTTCAAAATTATTTTAAAAAACAAGAAAATAAACTTCTGGCATGAATGCTCACTACAGCCAAGATGATCTGAGAGAATATTACCCTAGTGAGAGCCTTCAGAGTTGAGTTGCTGCTTTTTATCTGAAAGAAGCATTTACAGTTAAGTGTAAGGACTTGAATGTTTGAAAACATAGATCAGAAGTTCTGTATGGGAAATGTATGAGCCACAGCATGCCTATATTAGTTAACACAGAACTATTTCAATGACATACTCAAAAATCCAAACAAACCAAAAGGGGGGGGGGGAAAGGTGTTCCTATCGGAAATAGTTTAATCAAGCTGCCATCACAGTTTTACTTACCCAACGAACATTAGACTGTGAAACTGAGCTGTGGATAGCTGTATAAAATGTGGATGATAGGAGTTTGTATAAACTCAATAAGCAAATGGATGAAATTAATGAAAGAAAAATACAGGAAAAGCTTTTACATATCTTTGGGCTGGGAAATCTCCAAGATGCAAATCTGGATGCTGGGGGAATGCTCTGAGGAAATATGACTATGTGCTTGCTCTGTTCTTGTACTCTTTCCTTGGCATCTGCCCTTGGCAGCTAGTCTTTTGGATTTTTGCCTTGGGGATGGGTTCCAGTCCATGTGCAAGAAAAACTAAGAGAAACTAAGTTTCTTTCCAGGAATAAAAGTGGGCTAAAGAAAAAGAAACAAAGGAAAACCTAATGACTGAAAACGATGAATGAGGGGGGAAAAGAGGAGAGCACAGAAACTATAGGGCCAAAAATTAAGGAACCAGAAAGAAACAGCCTGGCAGAAGACCTCTAGTAATGACTATCATTTAGTGAAGGTAGTCTTGGTCATAGTTGGCAAAGGATAAAGTAACAGACCTTTGGTCCACTTTTTGTATTGTTATTTGATATTTTACCTGGGATATTAGCAGGTATCTCCCATTACCATAAGAAGGTGAATGCATAGTATTGTTTGTAGCCAAGTTCATAGTTAAAATGCCATTCATTACTTTCCATAGAGCTTAAAATCACTGTGTTTTGAGACTAGATAATTATAGTATGGTTTTACAGGAAATCAATTCATGCACAAAGTGTGAATTCTGATTTCATTTTCGTGGCTTTACAGCTATCTTTTTACTTTACCACCCCACTTCTCTATAGATAGAATCCCTGCTCCATGTTGCCTCCTATAGCAAAATTAATGCGAAGACTCTAAGCGCACTTACGTATTTTCCAGGAAGGGCAAATGAGCAATTGCATAGTGGTGAAAGTGGGACTATTCCAACTTGCAGGAATAGTGGAAGCATCTGCAGGAAAGAGAGAGGAAGAAGTCTTTTTTCAGAATGAGAGGAGACTTCTGATAATTGGATCAGATCTTGCTGAAGAAACTGAGAGAGGTTGGTGGGAGGGGAGCTGTGTAAAAGAGGATTGTGGATATCAGAGAGAAGATTAAAAAAAACCCACAAAATTTCCTGTAGTGCTCCAGTCACTAGAAAAAATGAGCAAGGAACAGCAAGGAGCTTTATTTTATGTAGGTTTATAGTTCGCCTGTTCAAAACTGAAAGCAGTTTTCTTGAAATACCGAAAAACCTGTACCATTGACTTCAAACAAAATTCTGGAAGAAATGTCAGTACATATGAACAATTAGGAAAAAAAGAAGCATCCTTTATGTAACTGAAAAGTCAGTAATTTAGTGGCAGATTCAGGGCATGAACTGTTACACAGTGAGGTCCCCAGTTGTGTGTGTGTGTGGGGGGGGGGACTAGAAGAAAAATCAATATCCTTAAAATATGCTTGGAAATCTGAAATCATGATTCATATTTGCATTCTGCATGGATTTTAAAAAACAGAAAATCTTATGCTTCTAGAAATTGGTGCTCATCTAGGAAGAGAAAGCCTATTTAGTTTATCTTCAGCTTCCTTTAGAGCTTGAAAAGAAAAGATTATTTTTCTTTTTGTTGTTTTGATGTATGTGGATTTTGAGGTACCTATTCTTGGAAAGCTCTCAACTGCCATCAGTGTTGCCATCTTTGATTCTCATGCAGGCATCAGGCACTTTGAGGTCCATTGAACCCCTTTCTTCTCTCTCAGATGTTTCATTTGCAGTCAACATGTCGAACTTGAGTCTTTAGGTACTTCTTCAAATACTCTTCTGAAAAAGAAGTGTCAGGCTTTGCTTTCATTGGTAAGTCTCATATAAACAGTTGATCACCTAGTTTAAAATCCTACTAGTAACATATGTGACAATTTGATATTGAGTAACTTTTTAAAGTTCTGCCCTGTGTCTTCTTCCTTTATAGACTGTATAGCTCAAATACTCTTGAATTTTTAGTTTGTCATAATTGGCCTGTTCTCCAGATGTGCTTTGAAAATTAACTATTCTTGACTGTAGATTTTAGAGTTGGGATCTACACTAAGACTAGTTTGCAACTATGATTAGAGTGCTTATTACAGTTTTCTATGCTCACGGTATTCTCACATCATTCAGTTTGGCACGTGTTTTTGCAGGTTTTTTTAGTCTCTTTGTATATTGCATGTATTTTTTATTATGAAATACAACTCTTTGTATTTGACATTTCTGAATTACAAAAAAACTTGAGTATTTTTCCCCTTAATTCAGCAGTAACTGTATCTGTAACTGGTCTAATAAACATCTCCACAGGATACAGTTGTTACCTCATTAAGAAGGAGAACCTTCCATTTATAATCTAATTTATGTCTATAGGTTCTGATGTGCTAACTGAAAATAATTGTATCATGGAACAATCTGTGATACACTCAATTTGTATCAGAAAAAAAAAAAAAAGGAACAACTGGTCTATACATCACTGTTAAGCATTGACTATTTTGCCAATTTGTAAGATGGTAGGTCACATAAGTTTCTGTTTTTTCCCTTAAAAGTGTTCACAGGATTGCTTGATATCACAACACTGTGAAGAATATGACAATATTAGGATGATTATACGTAGCAGAATACCAGTTCAAAAAGGCAGGCATTGCTTTTCTTCTGTGTCTTCAAATTTATTTATTGTGATCACAGAAGTTATTGAGGAAAATTAATCTGGCTTTCTGTACTATAAGGATACCCAATATATCTTTCTTTAAAATATTTATGTTCTTGGTGAAGTAATTTAAAAAATATATATGTGTGTGTGTTTGTACTGTGTTTTGAAAACATTGTTTTATATACTGGGAGCCTGATCCCAGTGCCTGATCTATGGTCAATTGAAAGTCAATCATTAATTTTAATGGACTTTGAAGCAGACTATTTTTATGGTTGTAAGCTGTATGTTTATGTATTTTCTGTAACAAGCTATAAAAGAATTTTGAAAATGATGAGTTACTTAGAAATCAATTTCTATGACTGAAATGTTAACATGCCCTGTGTGTTCTTATCCTGGAGCTTGACTCCTTGGTAATTCCACATGACAAAATTTCTGGAGTTTGAATTTACCTTTTTAAACTCTCAGTAATCATATATATAAACCTATATTAAAATATTTTCCTGGTTTCAAATGCAGTTCTAAGTCATTTTGTCTTTGTCTGCATATGTTAAAATATCATTAACTGTCGCATGCTGCCTTTTCCCCAGGTGTTTGCTTCTTTGTTCACTGTCAGCGAAAACACTGTTGTTGTGTGATGAAATGAATTATTTTCTATAGGACCTCTGTCTCATTTGTGGCAGAACTTGGAATATGTACTTGGTGAATGAGTTGTGAACTATAGAAAGAAAAAAGTTAAATGTTAAGATAATTTGACTACTGCCCAGGTAAAATGGATTCTTACCTTGTCTCTTTACAGACTTTTCATGTAAGCTTAGAATTTTCTTTCCTCATCATCTTTTTTGAAAAGGCAGCCACATTATCCAGTCCCAGACATCCTATTTAATTGCATAGGTGCCATAAACTGCAGCCTAAAGAGATTGACCCAACCTACTGCAGGCAGTTTCACATTCTCACCTGTGCATTTGTGCTACTACTACTGATTATGTGCCTACGTGGTCAGGCAGATCCACCTGAAAAATGAACATACTTGAAAAAAAACTAACCAAAAGTATTATTTTTCAGCTGAATCAACTTGTGGATCTAGCTCACTGGACAGCCCAGCCTCATCAATGTAGATACCAGCACAGGGGAGGGAATAGGCGTACATAGCCAGAGAGAGCAGGGCTGCCTCTTTCCGTTGACTGTAGAAGAGTCTTTGAGGATTAACATCACAAATTAGACATCCAAATTAGGATGCCAACCATTAAACCAAAAGTATGATTATCTGGCATCTCTCTACTGAGATCTTACAGAGATATTGGAGAGCCTCTTGCACTAAATGCTAACTGAATTGAATTTAATGGAAGTTGCAGAGAACAGAGTACTCTGAAAGATCAGATCCTAGGTATGTTGCCTTGGGTAGCCAAAATTGGTGGACATTTTTGACTTAAATCTATAATCTTGGTTTTAAGTGTGTGTGTTTATACATGCACACACACACACACACACGCATGCACCCATATGCATAATTAGAAAAAAGGTATTCTGAAGATGGATTTGTTCATATTTACCTTCATGCCCATGTTTATGCAATAAGCTACTATGTTAAAAAGCTTTATTAGAAAACATGTTCAAATTAATAAGACTATTTTCAGTGAATGACGTGGACAGTATAAAGTAAATAATGATGGAGGCCAAACTTTGAACTGAAAGGTTAAGGTACTGAAGAGGTATGCTGTCTATTTTTTCTATACAAGTAAGGCAAAGGAGAGAAAAATTAGAAATTAAGCACTGTTTTATGAAACAGATAAACAGGAATGACTGAGTCAAGGATTACACCAAAACAAATGGTATCATTTCCAAAATTCTGTCTTTAGCGTTGGAACAGTAATGTTGCAATGTATAACTATATTAAAGCAAAAATCAATTAAAATACAACTATTTCAGTTTAAAAGTACACTTTGTGATAGATTGTATTGTTTTCTGTATTTCTGTTTACTTTGATAATTAGCAAAATTTAATAACTTGCAATGTGTTTGGTAAGCACTTGTCAAATAGCATGACTCTACCATATTGCCTGAGTTGTTCATGATAACTTGGTGAAAACAAAGTACATCAGAGTAGCTAGGAAGTCTATCTGCTCTTGTTTCCTCAGAGCCAAAAGTAAGCATTTCAAGTAGAAGGATACACACTTTACCTGCCTAAATCTAGCTCAAATATTGCTAATTCTTTGCTTTCTAACAAAATCTCTGAAAGAGGGTACAGATTCTGCCGAGGCATGAAATTATAAGTGATATTACAGATTAGTGTTAACTCCCTGGCCCATTGACTGAACAAGAGAGTATCAACTGTCAATAGAAACTTAAATCTGTAGAATTGTCTGTTGTTGTGGTAGTTCAATTCTTTTCCTGTCCAATTCCTCTCATTCTTCTGTGGGGGGGAAGGGAGGGATTGGGAGGGGAGGGAAGAACAGCAAAGATTTGCTCATATAGTTTGCCACTCACCAGATTTGCTGTTTGACTTCTGTGGCAGCTGCATATGATTATTAAATCTGAAAATTAGGACCTTGTTATATGAAAATTGGAACACTGAGACAGTTTTTAGGAAACTAGATTATTTTAGATCAGAAGAGTTTTGGTGAGGAATATAAGAGTAGATTAACATGTTTTTTCCGGTAGTGAAATTTCCATTGTCCCCTTAAGCTTAGGGAGTGATACTACGTTGCTGAGGTTTTCTTTTCATGCAAGATGCTTAATTGTTTATTGCCCAAGGATTCTAACCTCTCATTATATACCAAGTATTTTTGCTGTTCAAGAATTGTAACATTCTTAAATGATTGTTATCACAGAATCATAGAAATGTAGAATGCAGCTAACCTCAAGAGATCATCTTGGCAGCCAGATCAGCATTTGATAGGATCAAATATGACTGCACTGTCCCTTACTGAAACATTTCTTGTTTGTTCTTGTAGACTTCCATAATGAGGTATTCATTGGTAATGTATTCCAGTATTTTACCTCACTTAATGTTTGAAAGCTTGTTTATAATGTTTGATTCCAGGCTCACGTACTGTAAATTAAGCCGCTTGCCTTCAGCTCTATACTTTGAAGAAAGAGGAGAATCATAAATCACTGACTTCTTGTTTGAAGATTATTGTAATGTTGGTCCAGTTCTCCCATTTTTTTGTAGTGTATGCAAGCCCAATTCTTCCAGTGTATTTTTTAAGTCATTTTTCTGAAAGGATTGCCATTTTTTTTGCTCTCTGTACTCTGCAATATGTTTCTTAAAATGCATTGAAAAATCTGCTTCAGCTGATGCATTCATCTTGCTGAATAGAATGAAGAATTTTGGTATTTTCTAAGCAAGATTCCTGGATACAACTTCTCAAATTAACTTACTGAAAAAGTTTCACATTGCAAGCTTGTATTCTTTGCATCCACCTTGATAAGCTCTTTAGTTTGCTATGCTAGCTCATAAAATAGCACCATTAAGGAAAAGCAGAGTATATATAGTGCAATGAGTACACTGTTCTTGCTGACAGAAATAGCAGGGAATCTAATGTGTAGATTATAAGAAAATATGAATATTAATAGGAAAATGAAATATTAGTGCATGTCCACTATGCAATTCTTTTAAAAATGTTGCGTGAAAGTTTATAATAGCATTACAATTTCTTGAGTCTTCTGTTTCTTCTTATACCCATTCACTCTTTCTAACACATGTAAAGCATATTTGACATTTATAATAATGGAATGATTAGGCATGTTACTGACATCAAGGTTTAAGGGACTGGGTGACATAAGGAATTTATGTTCTACTTTAATCCATTTGTCAACCTCCTATGGGACCTGTTTTTAAATCTAACTCAAGCCACACTAATTTGGAGGTGGGAGAAACCTGCCTAATCCAACAGCCTGAAAAACACATAGATAGGTTAAAATGCTTTCCAAGCTCTCCCTCAGTCCTGTTTTTAAAATGGAAAAAATAGTAATAGTTTAATTGGTGACATTTTTTCTGGGCTCAGATGGCAATTTGTTCAGATCTATTGTCTTTTCAAGAATCAAAACAGAGAAGATGGTACAGATGGATTATTTGAGACAGTAAATAAATGAAATATAAAAAGTATGTAATTCCCTGGAGTGGTAGTTGTTAATGACTTACTTTGCACATTAAGTCAATTTTTCATTTTAGTTATAAAAAGAAAATTCATTTTTCTGGTTTAACATCTTACTTGTCAGGGAGGAAAGTTTTTGAGTGTGCTTACATTATTCAGATGCATACAACAGCACTAAAATCAGTTACTTCCAAGATATCCGAAGTGGCAATGTAACTGGCCTCAGCATAGATGGTCTTGATGGAGGTTTCCTCCTATTAAGCTGTAATAAAACTAGTCTGTCCTTTCTGTATCATAAACTCTGTATAAAGCTGCTGCTTTGTTAAGAGATGTAGGACAAGAGTCTGTTCTTACGTGTTCTAGTGTAAATCCAAAACCATTCCGTTGGAGCCAAAGTATGTAAGTTCAGAATCAGGCACATTGTATAACTGATACTGGTTTGTTCAGTTACATTTAAACAGCAATGCTTGGTAACAGAAGAATTATTACCACTGCTTGATCTTTGACAAAAGTATTCAAGCACATATTTTGAGAAGTTCAACTTAGGTGTCAGCACATAGAACTGAGTATTTTACATATTTATTCAGAATAATTTGCTGCTTACCACAGTGCCAATCTTAGAGTTTAAAGATGAAAAACATGCTCCTATTAGTCAAATATTTATGAGTAGAACCCAATGCATTTAAACCTTGTTGACCTTTATATAGTTATGACATATATATGGGGGCAGGTTTAGCTCAGTTGGCTAGAGCATGGCGCTGCTAATGCTAAGGTCACGGGTTCAATCCCTGTATGGGCTATGCTGAGGGTTGGACTAGATGATCTCCAGAGGTCCCTTCCAACCTTACCATTCTATGATTCTATGATATCATCACTTGGTTATCCTTAACGTTGATTTGGTCTGGAAAAAGTAAAACAAGAGGTTAAGTAATCCCTAAGGGTAAGTTAAAATGTAGGCTACTGCCATGTTATATGGCTTTGGTATACTTAGCGTCTTTTGTGGCAGGTTGATGAGACTGTTCAAAGCAATAAAATAGATGCCATTTGCTAGATAATGCTATTTAAGAAAAGTTTAGTTTAGAAAATGGGTCTATTGCTGCTATATTCAATGTTCTAATATTGCAGAAAAAATCATTGATAGTATTTGCATTAGATATGTAAAGCCTAGCTCTTGTTCTCTGCTCAAGCATTTGCATACATTCAAAATGAATTTAAAATAGTCTGCTTTGTTTGTATAGTTATATATGTATATTCTGATTTAAGGCAAGAAGGGAAGCAATTATGATCATTTAGCTTGATTTCCTGCCTAACATAAATCATAGGTATTTTATTAATTAATTACAGCTCAAATCCAACATGTGTGACTGAATTAGAGAAATCTTCTAAAAACAAAAAAGTAATCAAAATATCTTTAACTTTTGATTGAAACAGAACCAGAAATGCAGACTATGTGTAACCTCTTGCTGAGTTCTTTCCGTAGTTAATTGCCTTCATGGTTGTCTATAAGTAGCCGCCTTGTTATTTGAAATTGTCTAGCTTTAATTTTTTCACTTAGTTTTGTTATAGCTTGTTTTCCTGACTTGGATAAACTAGATTTATCCATATGGTACTCAAGTTGCCTTTTAAACTTTTCTTTAAGATGTTAAATATAGTAAGTTATTAGGGATCTAAACATAATCTCTGTTGCTATTCCTCTACAAAAGACTTCTTTAAAGTTTTTTCTTCTGTAGGCAATGATATGTCTTTAGCACTATTCCACCTCTGAAATACTAAATTTAATCTGAATGATGAAAAAGATGATTTCAGAAAAAATCAGGTAAGTGCGTTTTATTTAAACCTACTTAGTGATAGCAAGTCCTTACAACTAACAAGACAGTATTTTAGATTTAGCTTTTAATCTGTAGCATAAGCACCAAAAATTCTCCATTTCAGTTCTCTCCTGATGGGAGTTTTGGGACCTATTATTTTTTTTACTAGTGTACTTTTAAATTGACGTATTATTTAGGAGTTCATGCCAGGCAAATTCTTTGGCTATGTATAACAGTGAGGAACAATACGAGAGCATTTGGAAGAGCTTGAATCACAGAATTATATTCTTTTATCACATACTTTGTAACTACAAGACTGCTTATTGCAAGTCATGCAGGTTATAGTTCATCATAGGTACTGGGTCAGCAACATGTTAGTGAAACCATAATTACCTAGAATTTCTTCGTAATGTGTGGAGGTGAAATAAGATTTTTCTCTTTCCATGCTGACAACACTGATGATATTGTTGAAGGAATTGTTGAAGGAGGAAAAGATAGTTTTAATGGTAGTTTGGCCACTAGCACTTGTCAGAGAAGCTCTGCTTACATTTTTGGCTGTGATGGGTCATATGATTAATAAAAGTAGCCGGAGAGTCATTTGTAGGTAAATCTCAACTGACCTTGACATTTTCTCGACATGGAGAACTTTTACTGAAGTGCAATGGTAGCACAGAAATCTTTCCAATATGTTACGGATACTTTGTACGGATTAGATGTTGCAAAGTAATCACAGGAGAAGAATGAATTTCTCCTTACCTTGAAACTGAATCTCAGTACTGAATCTCACCAGAGTACTGAAGTCAGCACACCGGCTACACCAGTGTGAGAGGAGAATAAAATCTTCCAGAGTTTCCTATGCTTCCTCATAAAGTGTTTTTCAAACTTTAAGTAAGTCTAGTTTTGATCTGTGTTGTGACACAGCGCTATATGTGGTCATCGTTCAGTTCCAGTTGATGACTCTCAGAACTGGCTTTTCATCCTTTTTTCCCCCAGTTGCTAGTGATGTCAGAAAACAGTGTGCATACTGTCAACTGATAGAATGCTTACGTTTTCTGTCAGTTATTGCGTACTGTCTACATCTGACAGCCCATATCTCTAAGCTATTTTTAAGCATTATATATTTCTTCCTGTATTTATATTTTGTACAGCACTTAGACCTAATTTCTAGAAGATCAAATTTGATTAGTTTCTTAGCTTCTCCGCATAAGGCTTTCTCTTTTTCATTGTCTTTACCACATCTAAATAAAATTCAGAATTTGCATTGGTAGGGATTTTTGAACCAATTAAATCCTTTTTAGAAAAATTAAATACAATTTTAGGAACAATGCTATGTAATAATCTGAGTTGGACTTTGGTTGTACTGGGCAAGTTATAGACTCTTGCATGGTACAGAGTTGGTAGAGTTATATTATGTATTAGAATATTTATAACTATGAGTGTGATGCTGCACATACACTCTTCTGCTTTTTGTCATAACTGATTGCTGTAGGTGAGCTAATGGTTTACAGAACTCAAAAAATATTCAGAATAGATTTCTGAACCACACTTTGTTATGCCATATAGACATATCTGAAGTGTACTTCTATACAGACTGATACAGGTGGATGTGAGTTCCTCCTTTTGTGCTTTGAGCTGGTCATTATGAGTCATCTCAGGTCTAGAAGCCATATAGCTATGTTTAGTGAGATAATCTATTAATCAATATTCTCCTTTGCTTTGTAGGACTTACTATGGCAAAGCACCCAGCAGGCTTGGATATGTAGTTCCCTCTGACCAACTCAGTCACAACTTAGTGACTGAATAAGATGGAAATTTGTATAGCTTTGGTCGAAAATAATCAGAGAGCAAAACCTTCAAAATTTTAGGTGAAATCTGATTTTGTGAATTGCAACTGAAAACATAAATAGATTAAAAATCTGATTATGCAGTCCTCACAAGAGCAAAGTTCCCAGTCATGATAATAGTAAATATGGATGGCAAAGGTTAAAATTCCTGGAATGATTATTTGTGAAACTTCATGACATATTTTTAAAAGCTAGAGGCTCTGTATTTTCTTCAGCTATGTCAGATTGCTTGTTTTGGAAACTGGAGAACTGCTTCCTAGTCCTATCGACAGTTCAGGCTGATAATTAATTGGAATATATATTCTTACTAATTCACAGATGTAATTGATGACCTTTTTATATGCCACAAAGCTTTTATATTAATAATTTTAGAGTATTAACCCTTCCCTGAGTCCTGACATTGACCTCCAGCCCCAAACTTAAGTTACCTTAAGGTTTTATGAAAACGAATTGACATCTATTTCACAGAGTTCCTATATAAAGTGATGAAACTGTGTGGATTAGTCTAATTTTTTTTTTGAAACTTTTTTTTTTTTTTTTAAACAGGAGAGATTTTTGTATGTATTTGGTTGTTTTCTTTTCCATTTCATTGAGGTCATTGTTCTTGACAGTGAAATGCTACAGTAACGAACATTGATTAAGGAAGTTTTAAGTAGTGATTATAATCTTCCTGTTTATTGATGGGAAGGACAGGACAATGAAAAGGAAACAGCTTCAGATCAATCCCTACTAATTTAAACTATTTATAGAATCACTGATCAAAGCATGATTCATACAAACCTTAGGAGAATATAATGCTATAACCTGTGTACATTTATTTGCAAATATAAGGTAGTGTTTTTATCGTTAGCAGTACCACATATCTGTCAGCATTATAGTGTGTAGTAATCTTACTGAAAAACTCAGCCCCAAATCAATAGTTTCACAGAGTAGGAAAGTAAAAGAGAATATAGTTCTTTGAATGAAAATTTAATTGTGTTAATGAGTTTGGAAAAGCTATCTTATACTTGGCTTCTAAATAAATACTTCAGAAGTCTCTTGTAAATCTCTAGTAATTTTTTATAATCCTTCACAAGTTGTAAAATCATAGCTGAAAGGCAGACAGAAAAGGAATGTACAAATAAGACATCTGTTATTGTTATATCAATGATGATATATAACCAGCTCTGAAGTAATAACATTTAACAAGGACTACAGTCTTATCCAAAATGAGATCTTGTCCACTTCCACTTCTTCATTTAGTGCATTCATAAGAATGAGGTGAAGTTTATAATTGGGAAATCTTATCTGTTAGCATTTGTAGTATATCACAGTTATACTACAGTATGGTTTAGATTAGTAGATTTCCAGCCAAGGCACATCTTAACATATATGGGTATCTGTAAACTAGCTCCAAGTAATGTGTGTGTGTGCACAGCTTATGAAAAAGTATTCAGAAATACCATTACTATGTACTGTAATACTATATTTTACAAGTTCAGCACTGGGAAATTTATATACCATTAATGTATTTTCTAGCCCATTAAGGACAAGCAGCGTATAATGCTCCATTGAATAAAAGATTTACAAGTCACAGGCATGGAGGACTATTCCAATACAGATTTTGGGTGTAAATATCTTTTAGAGATGTTTTGTTATTGTGTTAATTTTAAAGCAAATTCTTGCCAACTAAATATTAGCGTTTGATTTATCAAATGATTAAACTTTTAACTTGTTTGAAATTGATACAAAGCTATGAAATTGTAACTAGCGAGACAACTAGGATGACAGAGCTTTTGTGTGTGTAGTAGGTGAAGAGAGCTGGGGAGAAAATATGTATCATTTTTTTTACCTGTTGTCACACTTTTTAGCCATACGTTAATAGAAACAAAAATAAACCATGAAAGAAATATCTATATACTTGTTTCTTTCCCTGAAGCATGGTTAAAGCATTTCTTAGTTAAAGCATTTGCTTAAAGCATTCTTTCCTTAAAATGGTTAATCGTACATTTTAGTATACTTCAGTATTTTTAGTATATTTCAGTACTTTCAGTACTTGTCAAGGGAAAATACGATTGCTTTTTACCTGAATTGCAGGCTACTTAGTGTATTCTCTATGGTTTTATGTCTTTTGCCATGGATTGCGAATGAGTACATGTAAATACAGAGGCAATATTTACTCTAATATGCATTTGATTTCCTGCTTATGTATTCTAATTCAGAGGGATAATTACTTTTTATCTTATAAAGGCAAGATGAGCATGTCTTTGTTATGAATTTCAAAGAGTTTTAAAAAGCAGAAAGTGTCTACCTTTATCAGTTAAAAGTAATTGCACACTTTTGGAAGAAATGTTAAGCAGATCCTACTGGAAGAGTATCCAGGCATCTAGTATAGATTTGGATATATTGAATACATTACATCTAAGACTCCTAAAATATTGGAGAGAGAAACACTACTAGGATTTGGCTAAGCATGGGAGTTTAACTTCTGAGGCACAAAAGGGAGAGCAAACGTTACTGTTAGGGCCCAGTTTTTCATGTTTTTTGTGACTGACATTTCTTCAGTATATTGTCAGTAAATCTATAGGATGTGATACTGTTCTAAAACTTAATTTGTTATGTAATAAGGGTATTTATAAATTAAGATTTAAAAATGTGCAAGGAGACGATAGATGTTATTGAAAGGGAAAATAGCAGATAGGAGAATAATATTCTTCAGGGAATATTTTAGAGGTTTGTCTTGTTTAATATTTTTGCTAATGCTACTCACACAAAAAAAGTTGTATTAAGGACAAAGTGATAGATGTTATTAGTGCAGATGAGAGCTAGGTGTTCATGCAAAAATATTTTATGATTGGATGACTGTGAACTATGGAATAATACAAATTGGTTTGAAAGTCAGTAATATGAGATGAAAGAATTTCTATGTAAATTATATCTTTTTGACTATAAACATATAAAGAACTGGAGGTTCTTTTGGGTCTGAGCTATTTCTAGGAAGTATTATTTCCATTATGCAAGAGCTTGATATGTCTGAACATCATCTGGAATACTCTGCAATTCTCATCACCTACTTTCAGCAAAGGTGAGTTCAGCTGAGATGGGTGCAGCTGATAGTACAGCCCAAAGGAAATTTAAGAGCTGAATTTTCTTAGTTTAGTAAAAACAAAGGCTGAGAGGTGATACAATAGTAACATTTAAAAACATCAGTGGGGAGTAAACCACAGGGCAGGGAAAAGAGCTGTTTAAAGTAAATGGCAGTTATGAAAAGAACAAATTACCCTAAGCTGGGCCATTAATAAATGTAAACTGGAAAATCGGCAGTTTCTACTCATAAAATGAATGAGGTATAGAAGCTGCCTTATAAATAGATGTAATAGAGACAAAGATTCTAAATAGTTTTCAATGCAATGTTTGATAAGTTTATGTAAAGATGGTTAAGTTACTTGGAGACTAGATTCTTCCAGCTCTGCATCTCGGGATACACTTAGTTTCTTAATTTTTGCATGTGTGTTCTTTTATTTCAGTCTTTTTCTCTGAATTTCCATAGATAAATGTCATTTAATGCTCTTTTGTAAGTACGAGATAATAGTTAGATTTAATCTAAATGCTAGCCAGGTTAAGCACAGAGAGCTATTGAAAGTTGCTAAATTCTCTTCCTGCTGCATGACTGTTCACTGGCCTGCAATGAAATGCAATTGCATTTGTATGGTGAGCTAGTTGTACTAATGCCTTTTTCATCATATTTTAAGTGTTTGGATCCACTGATGGATCAAGACATACTTCTTACCTAGGATTTGGCTTGCTCTGTGCAAAAAACTAATAATGAAAAGATAGAAAATAGAGCTCAGGTCTTCTTCACAAGGTTGTCCAGATCCAGAGTTCTCTATGGCACATGAATACTGATCATCTCTCTAGAGAGTCATTTTCTTTCATTTATATTCAGTTAGTATATGTTTGGCAAACAAAACCATTGTTTGTGGAAAGAAAAAGTTAATTAAATGTTGTTAATTATTCAGATTCAGTACTATAGGAATACAATATAAAAGCTTACTGTCTGTGATTAAAAATCTTTTAAAATGTAGAAAACTGCTCCTTGAGTTTCAGAATTCTGTAAGTAAAAAAAAAAAAAAAAAAAAAAAAAAAAAAAAAAAACTCAGAAATTCTACAATTTTTAATTGTATGCTATTTTTAGTTTGGTTGTCAACAGACTTGACTTTAAAGAAATATAGAAAAAGATTTGTAGATGGAAGTAATAACTTTTATTAGACCAGTTGGTATATTTGAAAAAGTTAGGCTTGCAGGCGCACAAGCCATTCTTCCAGGTGTGAAATACAGAAATAACAGCAAAATAAAAGTTGAGAACAGTTGCTCAGGTATAGCAGACACTCATCAATTCAGTTGTCTTTAAAAGGAAAGCAGTTATTACCTGTGGAATAAAGATGATGGTATTGGAGGGATGAGACAGAAAGACATACTATTAAGGAAAAAAGACATTGTTTGAAGTATGCAGAATAGAGAGAGGTTATTTTAGGAGAGAAAGGAGAGAGATTAAAATGTGCCATAAAACCACTCTGTCTCGAGTCCACAGCATCCAGTGGTTATGTATTTTGATTACCAGAATTTCAGAGCTGTTAGTATGTTTTACTTAAGCCTGAA
Organism: Rhea americana; assembly: GCF_003343005.1. NCBI lineage: Eukaryota > Metazoa > Chordata > Aves > Rheiformes > Rheidae > Rhea > Rhea americana. The sequence continues at coordinate 38,894 of NW_028185927.1, forward strand.
GACTTCAACTAAGAGGTCAGAAAGGACTGAAAAATTAGTAAAAGTGTGAGTGGTGAGAAGTATTTAGCCATAGGCAGGTGGGTACTTTTTTTTCCCTTATAGACTGTGTTAGTCCACTCTGAGATATGTTTTTTGTTTAGTTTTAGGCACATAGTTATTGTGATGGCAAATCATTGGGATACATTGTATTCTGTTCCTGGAAGTTGCAGTTGTAGAATTGAAAAATAGTGATGATTGTGTTGAGAGATCATTTATTTCAGTAATAATAGAGACTTGCCGTTGGATTTTTACATTTCTTGTTCAAATATAGTCTGCAGGCATTCAGTGTGGTTGGACCACAGCTAGTTTGTTTCGAATGGTGAATTTATTGAGATTAGAGATTGTTAGAAGGCCAGGATGGTTTTGGGAAGACTTCTTCAAAGCTGAATCTTCTTCTAGAATTGCCTATAATTGTTTAATGACTTTCTGTTTAAATAATGAGATACAGTATTATTGGCAGCAGTAATTCCGTATGTGATACTCAAGTTTCTCTTTCAAGAAATACGATCTTTTTATAGAAATGTGTTTGTTGACTAAAAGTCGTCTTCAGATGGTTGAAGTAGGAAGGTATGAGGATTTTTTCCCCCGCTGTTCCCCCTTAGGTGAAGGGGATAGTGTCTGAGGGTGTCTGATTTTTGTGTGTGTGTGTGTGTGTGTGTGTGTGTGTGTGTGTGTGTGTGTGTGTGTGTTGCAGATGGCTGCAGATTTATAGAGGTAAGTTTATTAGTGTGTGGTTTTGTATGCATTTTACTTTGTAGGTTACCATCTTTGATGTTGACCTTATTATCTAGGAAAGTGATGCTGGTATGAGAGTATTTCAGAGGCAGTTTGACAGAAGAGTCATGATTATTGAATTTGTGGTTGGAATTAGCGAGGAAGTCCAGTTTTCTGGTCGTGATGATGAGGATGTTATCCATATGTCTTAGTTTCAGAATGGACATGGTGATACATATCTAACAATGAGTAGTTGTTCTCTTACTTAGCTTAAAAAGCTGCTACTTCTGTTTAAGACCTGTAGAATGGTTTGTATGCCCCAAAATTTATCTAGTATTTCCAACAACGTCAGCAATCTTATCCTGCTTCTGTCCTTAGACCATCTCAGCTACAACAAAATACTATGTGGAGAAATAGAATCTTTTTTTGCCTTTCAAGCTTCCTTTTTCTTAGCTTATCTGCACTCAAGCTGACCTTTGCTAGCTCTGTTTCTAATTCTCCTCATATACTCATTTTTAGTAGGGGATATATGTTGTAAGTAACGAAGGTCAAATTTCTGAGCCCTTGTATGTTAACCCAATGATTTCTAGCCCCCTTTAATCCTTCCCTACACCAGCAGCTGTAGTAATAAGGGTCAAGGGGCTTCTAGGGACTGAGGTCATTAGCTTTTGGGTTGTATTTATTCATTTTGTTGGTGCTTTTCACTGATTGGTCTTAATGGATACTCTCCATTCAGTTGTACAGTATTAAAACAGCATTTGACCTTCTCAACAACAGGAATGCTTGATTTTAAGTTTATTTTCCTTTGGCTATAAACTTGATTCTGTCTTTTAGATGCGGAAAGATATGGTCTTTCACATCATTATGTAGTGAGCTGCTATTTATTAATGACTAATTTTAATACCTCAGCATTAATGTGTATAAAGTCACATCCCCACTAAAGGAATGGAAAACTCCATCAATTTCAATGAAACCTTTTAGGGCTCCCATTGATATTAATGATATGATGGGAGAGGAATTAGATCCTTACTATATGCCACAGGTAAACAGCTAGGTTTTATACTATTGCTTAAAACAGTACCTTTATCATTGCTTTAGTGTATATTTATGTATATAGCCATTTTGGTTGATAGTAGCATTGGTGTATATAAGTTCAATCTTTGGGTTTTATTGGCGTTTTGTAAATGTAGCAAAATAGTAAATACATACTATTACAAAACTTTCAAGAAAAAAGGATAATTCATGCCATCAGTTTGCACCTCTAACTGCTCCATTATAAATGCAAAATTGATCTGCTAAATAATTTTCTGTTCAAGTTTCCATCACTACTACTCAAAGAAAGCTAAAGACGAGAGACATTAGAACATAACCTGAAAGTTAACAAATTTGTACTTAAATGAACTCAAGGGGGAACTGCATACCCCACAGTAGACCCCTCACTGTCTATGTCATGCTTCTAGCACTCTTTCTTCTCTCATAGTTAAAGTAGTTTGGTTTATGTTTTAATGCTTGAAATGTTTTCGGCTGCTACTGGTGAGAAGCAATTTCTGCACAGTGAGGAGGAAAGGGTTTATCGTATTTGGTATTGCTTTCAGTGATATGGATGCTTGCTCACTAGCTTTGTACTGAGATCAGCTAACTCATTTCATTAAAAAAAAATCCTTTAGGTGATAGTTATATTTGGTCACTACTGACTTGATGAGGATCTGAACCAGAATTGAAAGGCTTTCTCTCCTACTAACAATTTCCTGAGCCTTCCAGTCTCCTATATTAAGAGCGGTTTTTATAGAGTGGAAAAATGCCCCACCATTAAGCTGTAAGGTTAAAACTACAGCCCCTCACTCTTCCACAACACTCCTTAAACTATGGATCTTGTTTGCTGTGGGAAGTGAACTGCAGGAGGAAGCCAGATGGCAGCTGCATTGAGCTGCTGCTGCTGCTTTGTTGTGCAGGATGGGTGCCCCTCCTCCCTTCGCCAAAGCAAATGTTGATTCATGAATGAGGGGTTTATATATCCGAATGAGGGATTCATATGATTTTTTTTTAATGTCTGCTGCTTTAATGGCTTGCAAAAGAAATTGAGCCTATGTTCGTAATAAGAAACAGTTTTGAGATGTATATGTGGCAAAGTTTATAATTTGAAGGTTAAATTTCTAAAATGGTATGCATAGCTGTAGTTATTTTATTACTCTGAGTTAAAGTACCTGAATTGCTGAACACAAGCAAGTTGCTTGAAAAATGTATACCAAACAAAAAAAAAAGTGGTTTTGGTGTTATTTTGAGGTAAAAAAATAATTAATTTGTCATTAGTGAACAGAATTTGTTGCTAAAACAAACAAATCCTTTAAAATTAACAAATCTTTGGCCAGAGAGTGTTTAATAAATTATGAAGGCAGATAAGTTGGCTGGACCAGCTTTACTTCAATCTGCACCAAATATTCGAGTGTTGCATGGAGCTTAAAAACATTAATTAAAATTCTACAAAATAACGTGGTTAGCCGGGATTAATTTAACTATGAGGTGCTCACGTGTGATGTAGAGAACTACTCAGCAATCCTTGGGAGTCACTCCTTAAGACTGATTCTTTTCCTGTAACTTGGCATTCACATTTTTACACAGAATGAAATTACGTCAAAGTTTGTATACTTCCTAACTTTTGCCAGACGTGTTTGATATTCATTATATTTAGGATGCAGCATACTTAAGAGTTTTGAATTTCCAAATGTGCTGAATAGTATCGTCTGCTAAGATCACACAAGTACATAGTATAAGGTTTGTAGGATAATTCACTAGAACTTTCTTTCTCTCACTGATTCCTGAGATGCATCTTCTTGTAAATCTAAGGACACTGAATAGTTATAACAAGAGGAGCTCACCATAAACACTTTTTTCTAAATATCCAGCACTGAACTCTGGCACAGTTGTCAATATAATGTTCCAGATTCCATCTTTTGCCAAAAACTGCTTTCTAAGCACAATGTAAATAGAATAGGCACATAAGAATTAGGAAATTGTGTTATAAACAAGCTGCATTTTTAACCACCATGGGGGATTTATTTAGGCTGCCTAGTGTGCTTCAGAATGTGTTTTTTAATATAAATAGCTACTAAAGAAAAAGTCAAAAATGAGCCTTAATGAAATATTTTTAAGTATATATACCAAATAAAACAATGTGGTTTTCCCTGTTCTTTTCTTTTTCCCTTTCTTGCTGTCTTTCTCTCCTTTCTGATGTCAGTTTATATCTTTTACAATGCAGACAGAGATGAGAGAAAAAGAGAAAATAACTCTGTAGTGCAGGTGGAAACAGTTAGAGGAACTGGATTGGAATTTTAAAGCTGATATTCCTCTCTCTCAACATACCACATTAAAAAGTAGTTTGGGCTGCATGGCATCTTCATGACTAGTAATATAAGTAAATATCAGCAGTATTCAGGATCATTCAGAATTGACAAGCATATGGTTTATATAGATACATGCATATATATATATATATATGCAGTCAATGTCTTTATGTATGTTACAGAGATATAATAGGTGGACATATATGCTGAAATCTATGTTTCACATCAAACCTCTACAGTATGCTTCATGAGGGAGACAAGACCCATGTGTTTTGCAGAAGCTTTTAAAGCTGTTTCATTTATTTTATTAGCCTTTAATGAATGTAATTAGAACCCAAGTAATTAAATGCAATTGTGCTCAGTATGTTCCTGTTGTAAATTGCCCTAAACAATGTGCATGGTGTGAACAAATTTGTGGGATTAATAGAGGATAGATAATGTTTTTGGATAGTATTTCACACTAAACGGCCGCAGAGAGAAACAAAGAAGCTGGCGCAGTGTCATTAATCTTAGTCAACTGGCAGTTCTGGTGTAATTTGCATGACTTAGGCAGTGACACAAGATGGGGCTAGGTTGGGATGGGTGTTAGATCACTAGGATACGTATGTATTTATTTCTCTTTAGTACTCTGATTTATAAGTAGAAAGAAGTTTGAAGAAATTGATTTATTCCATTTTCGTCTTTTGTTTTTATCTTAGACTAATAGAATTACCAGCAGTATATTGTATGTGTTCCTTTGTTTTCATAGTTAGCATATTGGTTTATGGATATTAAAAAACATCTGTGCATCCTTATCACAGAAAAAAAGCAGATGTGCTGTGACTGGATAGTGCRTTACTAGTGGAATAGATTTTCTTTCTTTCCTCTGTCTAATATGTCTTGTTTCCTGGCTTAAAAAAATATATATATCAGGATACAGTGAGATACTTCCAGATTTGTTTCTGAAAAACCTTATAGTAGTCACAGGTAGTATATAAATTTTCATTTTACTTCCCTTTTTTCTGCATCTTTTTTCTGAAAATTATTAAGTAATCTGAGTAGAAGCAGATAGAAGCAGAATTTAACAACTGTAAAATACTTGTTGTATTTTAGTAGAGTAATAAGTTCTTATAAAATGGTAGTGACCACTGTAGTCAATTTTCAGAAGAATTTGCACAAGAATTGGGTTACTTTAAATATTCTTAAACTTACAACTAGCTGGCTGAAAGTATTTGTCAAAGTAGACTATTTTGCTGAAAATCTGGTAAGAAAATTTTCAGTTTGTAATATTAGAAAAACAACTCAAATGTAGTTTGACTCATGCTAGATAAATGTATCCCACAGACCCTAACCTTATTTTGAAAGTAGTTCCTGTAGAAAGCTAAGCTTTCATAAGGATATGGCCCTGTTATTGAGAAAAGTGAGCATTGTTCCAAGCTGGTCTTGACCCATTTCTTTAACATCTAAATCTTCCAAAATATTTATTTAGTTATATATTATGCACTGCTTTTTTGACTGAAAACTGTGCCAAAATGATATAAAGTTAGTCATGCAATTTCTCTGGAAGTTGTTGTTAGGTAACTATGTAGCTTATGCACACCTAATTATGTTTTTATTCTATGCTATGGTGGTACTTAGTAGTGTAGTAAAAATGAATGGTGAATAGATTGAGAATCTTGAGAAATCCTTGAGAAATTGCAGTCCTGAATGATAAAAAGGAAGTGATTGCTGCTTTAACAGTATCTGTGGATCTTTTAATTATAATTTTTCATCACAGGAAGATTGCACTTAAGCAAGACTAAGGAGGAATGAGATAGGGCATTCAGAAGTTGTTTAACCAAATAGTTTCATGTTGTGCACATCCTACTAGCTACTCTTTCATAATTCTAAAATATATATTTAATTAAAACTACTATGTGTATTTTTAAATTGCATGGTTATCTAATAAGAAAGGAATTTAAAATACAAAGTGTATAGATACCCTTGACAATGATAAAATCTTTGTTTGTATCATTGCATACAATACCATATTATAATCATACTTTTAATACTGTAGAATTCTAATTCTGTAAATATTAAGCCCTACTGAATAGCTCTGCTGATGTCTACTTACTTTGTTGAAATACTAGGTGTTCATGGAAGCTTGTTTCTTGTGATAATGGTATGAGGCAGATGAGTACATTCCACTGAAATGTGAAAGTAGCAAAATTTTTTAATGATGTTTTATATGAGAAGTATAACAACAAATACTAACAATGAAAATTTTCAGGCATGTAGTTAGGCCATCTAAATTTGAAGCTAAGCTGTTGCTAATTAACTGTCTTGCTTCTGAATTGCATCTAAACAATATAAAAGTAACGGTGACTTTTGATTAAACATTTTAATAATTATACCTTTGWGGAAAAAAGTATTACTAGTCTTAGTCTGTTAGTAATAAAGTAGAGGGGTATGATAGCATTAAAACAAATTTGCTTATAACAATTTCAAAGAATACAAAATGCTATGCATTTAGAATATCTTAGGTTCTACTGTGGATTTTAGTAATGAAAAAAAGCACATTAGGATGGTAGGATGAAATAAATGGAAATATATGGCTGCACAGTTAATGCTGCCTGGCCAGGCTTAATTTCAGTGTTTCCTGACTCACAAAGAGGGAATAGCAACACATTCTTAGCATTGTTTCCTTAAGATGACTAAATAAAAAGTTCTGAGTATTTAAATCATAACTAATTTTCTTTGGTATCCTTTCCTTTTAAGAAGTACAATGACATTAATGGTTCTGATTCTTCATTTTATAATAACAGTTTCAGTCCAGCAGAACTTCGATGAACTTGGAGAATTACACAGCTTTTTATACAGTGAAGTAGAGAATGAGGCCTGGTTTAGACAGGAGCACAGCCTCTAATTTTTTGCTCTTTATTTAATAGTTATAATTAGGTATCATATAACCTTCAGTGTCAACAAGCACTACTACACTTCAGATTACATACTTTTAAATATGATCTTATATAAGTTTTGGAGGTATTGCTATATGTTTTGGAGGTATTGCTGTATATGCACAGAAGGCTAACTATTGTAGAGAACTTTCTTCAGATTGAAGAGGCCTAAAGAGAAAGAACTTAAACCTTGCTTATTTTTTGTCAGCTCTACAGCTTTCTTACTACACTCCAAAACATTCTTAGCATTGTACCTTTAGCCAAAATATCTCTTTTGCAAGATAAATCAAAGTAGTATGTTTAATCAAATATTAAGTAATATTTAACAATGCTTCTATTAACATCCATGCAATTCAAGTAATGTTGGTTACTTCTTTCTGCTCCTTGCTGTGGCTCAATGAACTACATGTTATTTTTCCCTCTTGTGAAAAAAGTTATTGTAATTCTTTGATTACTGGTGTAACATGCAAAGTAACAGAAGTAATTAATTAACAATTCATGAAAGTAGTTGACTGCTGTTATTATGCCATTGACCCAAGCACCACTATTCAACATTTAAAGACCAGGGACTGTTATTTATTATGAGGTTAAGCATATTGATATAGCATTAAAATGAGTCACATCTAATACGCTGCATAGTAATTGCTATGTTGATGCAACAAGTATTAAGAGGTGCATAGACTTTTAAGTCACAAAGTTATATTATCCAAAATTTGTTATTTGGCAATTACAGTGAAAGAATTTAGAGAAAGGTTCTGTGTCCAGTGTGAAGATTGCAGAAATGTTAAGGCATGGTGCTGCTGTCCAGAACCAGTGAATTCTGTAGAAGACAGATTCTCCATTTTCTACTCTTTAGCCTACTTTTTGTTTGCATACAGTATGGAGAACTTCATCCCTCTGAGACTCGAGACTGTTATAACCTATAAATTTCTGGAAGAATTATGACATTTCCCAAAATTATTTTGTGTTGTCTTTGTTCCTGATGAAAACCTTGGCCTTCGGTTTGTTGCATCTCAGTCTCTCCTTCTCTCTACTTGGACCTTTTCTTGTACTGTTAGTATTTACTGTCTATATTTCCATTAAACACACTATTTTTTGAGAGTAAGGGGGAAAATAGAGACAAATATATCTGATCTGTGTATTTACAATCAACATAATTGTATTTGGATGTGGGTAAGTTTAGAATTCAGTTATGAGGCCAAACTAGAGCTGAATTTTGAGTTTAGTTTACTGTTAATTCTTGTTCTGCTGCTGTTTGCAGTGCTCATATCTCTAGTTTTATGTTGTTAAAGATCTTGTATCTCTTCCAAGGCATTTACACTTCAGTGGCTTTGAAGAGATTGCTTGATGTGAAAGCTATTGCAAATGGTTCTTGCAACTTACTGAATTTGAAGCAAATGGAATAGCTAGGAAGATTAAAGTTTCTTTATGGTGTTAAGTGGTAGCACCTCTTACCTGTGTGTCCTAGAATTAACAAGTTAATGATTGATATTAGTTGTAATTGCAGCATTGTAGCAGGGGCCAATTTTGCTACTSATGTAAGCAGGGAGATTGTTTTGATGTAAATAATTTTGTATTCACCTTGCATTAGTTTGATCTTGTATCTCCATGCTCARATTGGTAGCACTATTTAATTAATTCTTTTTCAAAATTCATTTTAGGACTTTAATTAATTGTGTGTTAGGTGTTTTTTCTTTATTAACTAAATCTACATAATTTAACTTCCATATCAGAAGGAGATGTCCTCACTGAAGAGGTCAAAGTGATTGAGTCACTGCACTTTGATCAAAACAGGCAAGATCTATAGAACTTTGTTGGCCACTGCAAGGATTTCTTTCTATTATTTCTCTTTCCTTTAGAAAATTGGCTTGATAAGAATGGAAATGTGATAGGTTTCAGGGTATTTTTAAATGTGTTAGTATTCCAAGTACCCCTGCACCTTGAGCAAATGGTCCTAAGTTGTACTGAGTACGTGGTACTGATGAACTAATGGTACTATTGAATAAATGGTACAAAACTGTATTTGCCTTTGTTGTTACTGGAATTTTTGTTCTTTGAACAAGGTATACAGATGTTGACATGCACGTGCATGTCGCATACACACAAGACGCAGATTACTAGTGTGCTAAACAATGCTGTAGGAAAGCTGTACTTCATTTAGAAAGGCAGTCAGCAAAAGTTCTAAGACAACTTCCAATACTTATTTAAAACAGCTTCCTATTTCATTTATTTGTCATCATTCAAGAAGTAATGGTCCCAAAGGGACACCTGAGTGTGAACAGTTCCAAGAACACTCGCATATGTCTTTGTGACCAACTACTTTTTTACAACACACGGGTTCAAAACATTGATGTTGTTTTAATATTCTCTTGCTGCAAAACGTTGATATAGATTTCATGAAAAAGTGGAGAAATTGGTGGAAGAAACACATTTATCACTACAAAACTCACTGTTTCATTTTTGCATGCGAATGAGGCTCTTTAAATTACCTCAGCAGGGAAATCATCATAGTTAAATGTTCACTGTGTTTACTTTTCAAAGATCTATCATAAAATACAGATCTTTTCCTTTTTGTTGACATGGTTTAGTACTATAATTGTTGCATGCTGAACATAGACAATTCAAATACTGTCATGCTCCTTTGTCTAGCCTAGTAGATGGCAAGACAAACTCACTGGTATCTTTACAAGTAATTCATGAAGACAATTGGAAAAAAAAAACCTGGTAATCTACTGGAAGTGTAAATACTAATATATTATTTTAAATATATGATCTTATATTAATTATATAAATTGTATATACTAGGTATAATATTTGTATGATATTTATTTCAAATGTTTAGGTTAGCAAGATAATAAAAAGCAAAATCCATGCATTTTGTCCTAATTGCATAATGCTTTACTCATCATATGTATTTATTTTATAAATGGAATTATTTTTCCCATATGAAAATATTCCCATTCAATTAAACATATCTGCATTGTATTATACCTAAGGAAGGGGCAAGAATACAAGTGAGTGTCAAAAGATGCAGAGTCTGTTGTCTCTTTGTATAAATTTTAGCCCAGCTCCAGTTATGCTTTTTGTTACACTCAGAGATGAGTAGAAAAAATAAGAATAGAGCTAGTTCTGGCTTTTTTTTTCTCGCCTAAATTTGTTTTTGTGAAACTTCCATTGGGATGGAAGTAGAATCCAATGGGAACTTTTTGCTCAAATCTGTGCACTTTAATATAATTTTAGTATATGTTTTATACATCCTGGGCAGACTTTTGTATCAAACTGATAAAGGCACTTGAATAGCTAGTTGTCTGTTGGCCAGATTTTTGTGTTTCCTTGCTGTGTTTAAATCTGGGACTTGAATCCGTGTCTCCCACCTACCAGGTGTGGGGAGCTGAAGTGCTCAGCTAGCGACATAAGTGATGGTAGCTTTCGCCTACTTCTCTGTGAGTGTTGCAACTTTTTAAGGAGTGTTAATTAGTCCAGTAGATAGATTGTAGAGTCCAGTTGTGAGCTATGCACCTGAGGTGTCAGAAGCCCAGCTCTGAATTTCTTGCTAGATACTACTGTTACTTGTTATATTGCCAGCAATGATTTCCATTCCCTGAAGCAGTAGCTTCCAGCTCTGTGTCCAGCTATGTGCAATTTGAAATATCTTCCTAGTACTGCTAATAAATGTATTACAGTTGGAGAGCTCCTGTCTTACACACAGTGGGATAGTTCAGCCACTGAGAGATTGAGGCCATTGCTCAGAATAGGCAATTACTTAGTGTTAGATAACACATTGAGGATATTGTGAAACAGTAACCCAAGCTTGCGCCTGGTCTTCTGAGTGCTAGAGGAGTGTTTTAAATTTCTTCACAGGACCATTACTGATTGACTTTAGTGAATATCTTTGAAAGCTATGCTCTGGTAGGGTTACTTTATGAGTCAATGGCTCATTGCAAAGCTACAAGTATAATAGAGAACTTGCTCTGGCTACCTGCCTACTTTGATCTTTTAAGAAAGTATGTGTTATCACTGCAATGGATAGTAAGTTGTTTCTAGCTATATCTTCTGTTACATTTTACCATGCTATAGTTTTTACCCCGGTAATAAACTGCCTCCCCRTTTTTGCCTATTTAAGAAATAAAACAGGAAGACAGTAATTACATTTTTTCAGAAATATTCTTTGAATATGCTTCTCAATTTCATGGCTTCCTAGATAAAAACCTCTTCCTGTATATAGACACAGAACTGTATTGCCTCAACAGCTAGCATTATTTGGCTCAATAAATTTTAACACTCAAGTACAGTCCTCCACAGTGCACTGATTTGAAACATTGCTCTGTTGTTGCATTGCCAGATTTGTCTCAAGATGAAAGTTTTGAACTTAATGTTAAAATACATGTATGGGTCTAGTCTTTCCAACGTTTTACACTCTTCAAGAGAGTTAGAAATGTTTGGGTTTTCCAGCTGTCATTCCTCAGAGCTGTAGAGCAGGCAAAAGAATATTTATGGTTTCTTGTAGCATCTTTTCTGGATTTTGTAGCAGGAGAAAATACTATAAYGGCCACTGGAATTTGTGAAAGTCTTTCTATTGATTTCAGCAGACTGAGTCTAAAGGAAGTGTTCCCAGATTGCAGATCCAGAAGAAAAGTCATGAATAGAAAACCTCAGGAATTTCTGCCCTAAGGTCTATCAGCTATTTTTAGAAGCTTGAAGTAGGGGGTTGTTTATTATTATTTTTTAATTCCAGTTAGCAGTGACCTGTGGACAATGTATTTGGCTTGATTTATATAAATCAGAAGCTTGTCAACTTCTTACTTTTAGAAGTCTATATTGCCTTAAAATCCAAAATAATAACCTCATTGTAACAAAAATGAATAGTGTTGGTAAATGTTGTTATAATTTTCTTCTATTACTGAACATAGTTGGAAATGCARTGTTAAAATTTGTGATATTCTTATATACATTGTGCTTTGTTATCAATTTTCYATATTTTTGAAATGTTCTTTCCATTATCAAAAAAGGTTTGATAGCTTTGTTCATGGTGCTTATCCAAAGTCAGCAAACTTRGCCTTTCATTTAAAATTTAATTTTTAATTTGAAGTTTCAATGTATTGTTATCATTGTTTCAGTACAAATATAATTCTGAGGCTCTCTGACTGTCCACCATAATGAAACAGAAAAAAATAAACATTCACATCTTTTAACTCAGTGGTCAATTTTCTATGCCATCAAGGATGAACAGACTTAYGTCATAGGAAATACAAAGGGAAATAGGAGAAATGTTGTAGTTATAATCAGAAAAGTTCTGGGTTATTTTATGACCACAAAAAACATCTGTAGTTATGCATACTGAGATAAGGGTACTTCTCACGTTTCAAGATACAATTCATAGCTTACAGAGGAGAAGAAAGATTTTTTTTTTTTTAATTAGGGATGGTGGTTTTGCTTTGTCCTCAGTCATTAATTCCTCTTGAAGGAAAGTTACTGATCGTAGCGCGCTAGTGACTTTATATAATTCGTCTTCCTGATTCTTTGTAAATGTTTTCTTTAAAAATACAGTATTTTCTAGCTTTCAGAAAAATTAAATAGGGTTTTCTATAAAATGAAAGATTTTCCTTTCAAATCTTGAATTTTGTACAGGTCTAAGAATTTTTTTTTATTTTTCTGTCAGAGATATGATTATCAAAATAGCAATACAATTATTTCAGCTACCACTAAAATATACCATTCTGCAAACAGTATTTGCAATTTTCATTGAGGAAGCATTACCATTTCACCTTTCTGTGTTCTTGATTTTTGGATTTTGTRCTACCAATGGAAAGATTTCAATGTTCAGCATCTGTGTTTAGTGTTCTCAGTGGATATTATCAGTTWTGTCAAATCGTCCTGTGTCACTTTTGAAATAGACTGCTGAGCTTTGGACTTTTTAAAATAAAACTTTCTTTTGTCACCCTAATAAATGTGCCCTTTCTAAATTCTTCCTCTTCTTGCTTTTAGAATAATGAAAAGACTAAAAAGACTATGCTTGTAATTAAAAGTCATTTTTAAATAACCTCAGAAGATTGTTTCTAGAAATCAAAACATCTTTATGGTCCCATTTCTAAGGAAAGAAAGACAAGTGACTGGGATCCTGTACACTTTACTGTAGTCTACATTAATTACCTTCTATTAAAAAATGACAAAGACCTTTTTGAAAGGGAATCTGGCATTCTTTCCACAGAAATGATGGCAGACACCCTACTCTGCTGATTTCTTGACACTTCTAATTACCTGTATTCATTTGAAATTGTTTCCTTTGTAGTGAGTTATTGGCATGATTTTCAGAGAACAAGAGGAAAATGGAAAACATTTTAGCAAGTTAAGAAAAAAAAAATCAACAGTATCATTGTTTGCAGCTTTTGTTGAAACTACCTATGTGAGTCATTTGAGGGACATGAAGGTAAATGAAAGGTTATACTTTGCCCTGCACGTTGTCGCTGGTATTTGTAATGTCAATAACTGTAGAAGGTTGTCAGGAAGCTGGAGAGATAAAGGTCAATAGCAATGACAAATATATCATTGTATGTGTTTGAATATGCAATATCAGCCTAATCTCATGGTGGAGGTTTTCACACCCTGGAAATATCAATCAGGTGCTGTATCAGAAGCATCCATTGTTTTCAATGTACCTAGAATTAAATGGGAGATCAGTAGATTTTAGTTTTAGTGTGTTTAAATTTGTATTCTATATTAGTACAGAGAAGAGTTATTCTCCCAAAAAGTCATCTTCCTTGAAATAACAGACTAGCATGAATAAAAAATGTATTCTAGGTATTCTAGGTTCTGTAATATGTTACAGCACACTGAATGTTAATCTGTATGTAACATCTGATATTGCCACACTTCTCAAAATATTTTTGCAAACCATGGCTTTCTGATAATGGTGTTTGTTTTTTTCATTTAATAATGATGACCACAGCATCTCGCTCAAAGTGCCCTGTACAGGAATAGACTGATTTTTCCTGAACTATATCAGATTTTCAGAGCTCAGTAAAAACAACCACAGCCTGTAGTCTAATGAATGTGTTAAGGAGTAATCCTATAGAAAGAATAATCTTGCAATCCAACGCGTTAAAGYACTGGAATCTAAGTTGTTACAAATGTGGACCCTGACTTAGGGAAACTTCCCTATTTGACCTGTTGGAGAATGCCATCAAGTCACAAATCATCACAATGTTATCTGTTTTTCTGTGATTATGCAAGCAAAGAAAAACAGGAGATGAAGAACAAGGAAAGATATCACATCAGAGAGCCACATGACACCGAAGGTAAAAAGAGCAGTTATTTTGAGAATCTTGAGGTGGGGAAGTAGAGAGGAGGCAACAAAGTTGCCTGTTTATTTTAATAAACCAACTATGAAAATGTTTACTAACACTCAATTAGTGATTTTACTCCTTTATTGAGCTGTAGAGCTAGCACTGTGACCCTTTGTACTGCTAAGAAGGTATCACTTAYGTCAGCTGCCCCTAAAATTCTAAGAACTTCTACACAAAACTTAGAATTTTACAATAGCTTGTTCTTCATTGACTTGCAGTTTTACGCTTTTATCCTATTTACAGGAACAGTGACTAGTATCAATGATGTCAGCTGCTTTTGAATACATTTATACCTTTTAGGATTTGAATTTTAATTTAGTAAAGTGCTTTGATGTTAATTACCTGCTTAATTACAGTTTAAAATACATCATAAGTACATGCTGTTCAGCAAAGCACTTAAGAATATGTCAGTGTCCTACCAAAGTTCATAGGATTTAAGGAAGTGCTTGAAGAAGTTCACTGCTGGCTGAAGTGTTTTGCCTGGGTCCTTTCCTAGAAGTSCTTTTGACCTCCAAGTACGTTTTTCCTGAGAGTAAACATCCTAGCTAGGTTTCCAGGGACATAATAATGACTGAAAAGGTAAGACCCTCTAATACAGGCATGTAAGCCTTTGCTTCCAGCACTGCGTAGTTTCAAACCATCTGCCTCACAGGTAATGTAGAACAATTGTAAAACCATCAAGAGAAAAACATCAAATCTCACATTAAACCTTTCTCTTTTTGAAGTATCACAATTTAAGATAGTATATTTTTTTTTTGTTAGTTGTGATATGCATACTTATCTTGACAGACACTTTGTTATACCAGTTATTGAAATTATACCGGTTACTGAAATGCAACACCAGTGATTAAAAAATATTACAGTACTGTCTGAGATCAGTTCTAAACAGTGCATTGCATATACTGTTGGTTTATGAATTTTATCGTATTAAATATTTTGTCTTCTGTGGTGGCCGATAAAAATGATTATAGATGCAGAATASGTATGTTTATCTATAGAGTTGCTTGACCTTTGAAAYTGTGTTACTAAAGCAGAGTAAGTAATGTGCTTCTGGTATATTCCTGTAGGAGAGAATCTCTCTCTCTCTCTCTCTCTGTCTCYGCTTTTCTCTATCCTTTTCTCTATCCTTTCTTTCCCCCCYTTTTTTTCCTTCTGGGCAGTGTCACAAAGGTTCTCTTTTAAAGCATACGCAATTTGGATATTTGCCTGCCTGCTCCATGCATATTCTTCCACTTACATTGCTTCATTAGACTTCACTGCTSTCTGTTATATGCACACGCAGAGGTTTATTGGTTAGTTTTCCATTTGAAAATAATCTGGAGGCTTATTATGGAACAACACTTGTTAGACTTACTATTTTCACTCAAATGCTTAATTGTATTATTGTTGAAGGCCTGTTATATACTCAAGATCGTGGCATTGCTATGAGATGACTGCGATTATCAGGCTGTGAGGAGACCATCTCATTGCTGTTTTGAACCTGCACCTTAGCACTTCAGAACTGGAATAATCTTTCAGCAGTTGCAACCTCTTTGTGTGTTTTTAGCTAKCATGTGCATGGCTAAGAATTAGATGCTCCCAATACCTAGAACATAGGTAATTCGTAGGCTGAAAAGCATTCTTTGGAAATGGAAAAATTGGTAAATACTTCTGAAATATACATTTATCTCTGCTACTCATCAACCAGACAGATTCCTCTCATTACATTAGCCTTGAGTGTTAGATAAGCCCTGTGGAAGTTATGTAATTACACATGCCTGGACCAAGCTTGCTAGTCTGTAAGCCTTTATTTGGAGTCCGTGACTGATCATCTGAATGAAGAAAAATAATGTATGTTATACTCGATAACTACAGGATTTGATAGCATTTTCCAGATAACATAGTGCTATACTTTGTTTTATTTCACTGGGGTTCAGGATATGAATACTGGAATCTAATCCATAGTTGAGTTTCTGAAGAACGTGCCCTGCTGTGGACTGAGTGCAATCTCTGTGTTGTCAGAAAGGACTCTGCTATACATTGGTTGTGGGTCATAATAAAGCAGRTCTTTCCTACCCATTTTCTAAAGTATGTTAGGCCTTGAATGCTAGACATTTATTTGCGTTGCTTAATAAATATCACAGTATCGTGCATTATCTATTCRTTTTCTTGCCAGGTAAACTACCAGTGTTCACAAAGGTCGATTTTATTATTGTATGTTTGTGCTAATGTGCTATGATGAATACTTTTTGGATTTTAACTTCACAATACTGTATAAGGGCTGAAAATAAATTAGTTCTCACTTGAATTTATTCTTAATAAAAAGAAAATACTGCATATTTTATAGTACATAGGTATAAATATAAAAGACCTAAAAATAGACTCATGCAAGTGTCTCCCTGGTTCCACCCTGCTATTCAGTGCGGCATTTCAAAACCCTCACTTGCGAAATGATTTTGATTTAGAAATGCATATTTCTGATTTCTTTTTTTGACAAAGAAAGGCCTTTTGTTCTGGTTTCTTCAACAGAACCTCATTTTGTGACTTTCTACTGTCCCCTAGTGGCATTTTAATCTTTATAACTATTGTGATATTGCCATTCTACATTGCTTCTGTGCTTTTCTGTTTCCTTGGGACTATCATTAACAAACATTTAAAATACTATTAAACAACCCATCAACTGCTGTGGAAGCAATAACATTGCTCTTTAGCCCGAGCGGTCCTTTCAGATATTTTTAAATGATATAAACRAAACCAGCAACCATATGCTATCTATATAATGCATTACTTCATTACAGTAAACATTTCAGATTTTCAAAATGTTAACACAAACCTGATGAAAGAAAAATGTTATTAGTTGTGACGAGCTTATACATACCCTACAGAAGCTAAAATGTAATTTGTGACAGGTTAGAGAATTATTGTCAGTAGTCTTAAAGTATGCATTCCAGCTATTGCTTTTATTTTTTTCCCTTTAAACTCACACTGCATTTCCATTAGACTGTAAGCAAATTTACTATACCCTGCCGTGTCACTTTTACATCAAATATTAATGTTACACAGATGTAACATATTAGTAGCTATCTCAACTGATAGTTATTGAAAATGAACTTTTAAAGTTTTCTATATTTTTATATATAGATATGCTTATTTGATTGCTTTTAATTTCTTCAAGGCATGGTTGCTTATTCTTTATTATAGGTGCATATGTATATATCTCCTTCCCTCACATTCAGGACTACTCACACAGTCTCTCARTTTCATCTAATTTTTGATCTGAATATGTTCTTTTTTTTTCTTTTTTTCTTGTATGCAACCAAAAGCTGTCCCTGTGAATATGGGTTTCAGTGGTGATTAGTTCTTCCATTTTGATCATAGATTTTATTTTAGGCTAAATGCTAGTATATTTTTATCTGAAATTATACATATATAAACACAGTGCTRTAGTTTATTTCATGTTTTATACTGTTGAGTCATTTGACATAGGTGTTAACAAGTTCTTTTCCTCATTTGGAAGATCTGAATAAAGTAATTGAAGATTTGTTTAGAGTAATCARTGAAATTCTGAATGAAGGTACAAAATGGTATTTATATCATTTATATATATCTTGTATATATACATACATCTATGAATACACATACATATATTCAGATTTAAACAAATAAGAATACCTTTAAGCTGTGTAAGCTTCTGTACAATTAGCAAAATAGAGGTCAGCACAAGAAATACATATTAAGTTCTACCATAATACTCTTAAAATTGATAGCTATAAAAAATGACAGCACTGCAAGTACAAGGTSTAGTGAAATTTGGCCCATTAACTCGGCATTTTACGAATCAAAGAGATATATATTGCATTAATGACTTCTTGGCACTGTCTACTAGAGTATTATGGTTATAATAACTATCACCCTAATACTACTGTTGCACGCTTTTATCTTGAACTGGAGCAAGGGTACAAACCCTGCAACAATCATATTTTCTTAGAATGGTTCATTATATASTGTATGCCTTGGTTTAAAAATAAGAAAGAACATGGCATGACGTTGTATACAATTTATTTTGTTAAAGACAGAAAAAGAATTGCTGCTAGTTTTTGAGCCTTGTCTGTCTTCTGTAGTTATATTGCAGCTCTGTTTGATTAAGATATCCCCAAACAAATCCTTAGAGTACAATTGCTTTTGGCACATGCACGTATAAACCAATGTAACCAATGTTAATAATACTGCTTAATATCATTTTTTAGATGTGGGAAGAAGAGATTTAAAAGCTCTCAAATTATTTAGGCATATAAGAAAGAATATAAATGTTCCCCTTTATTTGTACATGTTCATATAAAGTAGTGCAGCTTTCGGTACTGTTTCTTCGATGAGATCTTTTCAAATAGTAATTTCTTAAATTGAAACGTAGAACTGTAAGCTTTCTTCTTCTTGCAGTAAGCAGGATTATTTTAAGATATAGCTGCTAGTTATTGGAAACAGTGGAAATACTTCAACAGGCTAAAATGGAATGAGAATTTTTCTTCAAAATGTTGCGTAGCTCTGTTTTAGCCAAACATAACTTGTTCAGAGTCTTCGTTTATATGATAAAATTATCAATGTCTTTTTTTATTGGGAGGTTATATGTTTATGGCTGTCTAAAGAATTTCCTGCAAAAGACTTAATATAAGTTTGCCTAATTACAGCTGAGATATTATGGAAGATTAGAAAATAGATGGCTTCTCAGTAAATCACTATAAAAATATAACACTATCACTGGCCTACTTCCCCCAGAATTATTTTTTTCCAAAACATCTAATAAAGCTAAGCAGTCTCACTTTTTACAACGAAGGAGACTATCTAAACAGAATGAACAGATTTATAGGGTTATTTTTAGTATGTGTCACTAGCATTACAGCTTACATTTGCTTTTGAAGCTTATTTGACATTCTGGTACAAAAATATAGTCAGAAATCTCATTAAAATCCTTCATAAAGTACAGTCTCAATAGGGCTGTTACCTCTCCTCCAAAAATTGGGGCTGGGGGTGAACATGCATGAGTGCATCATGTGGTTTGGATTTGACGTTATTTTTTATTTAAAAAAAACAAATTGAAACACCTGCAGATGAACGTGTAGAGAATTTTATGTAAATAATTGCTCAGCTCACAAGTAGCTGAAGTAACTGAGCATGTTGTCAGTCTACGGTATTTCACAGAGCAACAGGTAAATGCTGATGTGTAAAATGTTAATGCTCTTCTTCCGTCACCCTAACAAATAATTGTGTATTGAGRTTAAATGAGGATTAAGCTCTTGAAAGGTAGAATATTGTGCTTTTCTGTGAATAAGGCATGTATAAAGGTTTAAATAAGATGATGTACGCCACCCTGAATATCTTTTCTGAAAATATAATGTTAAAATGCAGACTTACACATGTATATTCTAAATTCAGCTGGGAAAAAGAGCCCCTTTGAGTATATGTGTTTTTTTAACAAGCTTACAGCTTTTGTGTTTATTTTTTGCAAATATTTATATGAACTGCAGAATGTGGAGGAGATAAAACTGAATCCATATTAAACAAATTTATGCACTCTTTGTATTTATGGAAATCCTTTGATGATGTTAAATTATAAAGGAAACCTAAACCAACATTGCTATTTTTTGCCTTCTGGGCCTATTATATTAATCAGGTTAGTATAAAACTGTGTAATAAAGAAATTCCTTACTTGTAGATATCACTCAGCTGTAGAGTTCGAGTAGATCTTAAACTCTGAGATATGACTGTAAACAGGAATTTTACACAGATTGCTCTGATTATATTTTGGAGTAAGAGTTCTTGAAACTGTTACAGTACTGAAGTGTTATGTGAACCGTCAGAAAAATATTTTTCCTTATGGACAAACTTCTTTTCTTATGCACACAATTCTATAGGCTTTAAAAATGAGTTTGCTACAACCATTTTTTAGCATTAAAAGTCAATGTGCAGCACTTAAACATTGAAACAAATCATTTCTATATACGTATATCTAGACAGATTGCTTTCTACAAGGCTGGCATGGAATCGAAAGAATAAAATGACATGGTCAGGCTAATAGGGTAATATTAATCATATCTGTGGGGAAGAGGAAATTGAGATAACTTGGAAGGGTTAAATGTAGCCTGGTTTCTTTCCATTTAGGAGGTTTTTGTTGTAGCTGGCTGAATATTAATTCAGCAAAGTAAAAGTAGCAAATGGTTACTGTAGCCTGCCAGTAAATTGTGTATGAAACAAAGAACTACTAGGTTCATACAAGCTGATAAAGGATTACTATACAGGGAAAGCCATTTAAAATTTGCAGCTCCAACTAGACAATTTTTTATGTTTTATGAAGAAGTACAATTACATTTTGAATGACCTTATGCCACTATGATGATATAAAGAACAGATTTGTCTCTGCTTCGAAGTCTAACTTGTATGTCCTGTATACATTAGTACGTCTCCGTTGGTGTAGCTGTGATTGTTTGTCTTTGTCAATTTTAAGATATGAATTAAACTCAAATGTCTTTCAAATGTGATACTGTACTTACTCTGTTCAAATAATAAAAATAATTTATTGCAGTAATCTGGATTTATGTCTTGGTTAGTTAGAGTGAATATATGGCCTCTATGGGAATCCCTTTGGCCCCTTAAATTCCACAGTGCTTTCAAATGTACTTGTGAGTTAGGGAAAGTTTAGTATATGTTTTGCTTACAATGCTTTAAAATTCACACCAACAAAAAATAAATTTAAAAATAATGTGGCTAAGCTAAACAAGTTATTTTATATATCCATTTCATTGTAAAGTCAGCAAAGTTAAGATCAGCTGATAGCACATTTGAGAGGTAAAAATCAATGTGAGTTATTTTTAACTATATACATATGTCTGTTATAATCAAAACATTAAAGGTGCCCAGAAGCCTTTATCTACATGGCTTCTGTTATTCAGTTTTTAACCACTAATTTCTGGGTTTGGTTTTAAAATCTTTCMCAGTTTTGTAGTAGTCTATAATTTTTCTTTCTTCTCTCAGGTTCATGGTAAATCCACACCTATTCATCTATCTGTATTAATCAGTTAGTTTTTCTTTAATATCTCTACATTCTAACTCATTAATTGAAGAAAATCTTTTATTTTGTTGCAATAGGAAATCCAAATACCATTTAACGCTTTTTAGGGACGTCTACTTGCAGTACTTTGAATAATAATATCTAATGCATGTAAAAATGTTAGATCTTACAAAAACAATCACTCATTTCTTTGTGTATAGAAGATATGGTATACAAGCTTTTCAGCAAAAAGTTTGATGAGAGAGAAGTTGAGAGAGGATTTTCACTCTTGGGGAAAAAAAGTGGACTACTGTGCTTTACAAAACAGTTAAGGCTTCCCTTGTGATTTAGTTGTGTAACATAAGTTGAATTTATGAAATCAAAAATATTAGATGAGTACATGATCATAGTTAACTTTAGGTTCTAAGGTGGTGATGTAGTTGCAAACAGTGCTTTCAAATTGCAGAATGTGTTTTTAACTTTTCTGAGCTGGATACCTTCAGTTATACAAATATATATAAATATGTACTCTGAAAACAGGCTTTTTCATTAGCTGGGATAAATTGTACTTTTTATCCTGTTAGTTCAGGCTAAGAAAAGGACATTACTTCGTTTTACTATTCTTGTATTACCTACTCGTACCTGTAACATCAGTATTATGTGTAGCACATGTGGATAGTTTAAGTACAAGTTGATCCCCTAAATAAGCATGTGCTAGGTGAGAAAGCATTTTTAATAACATCATTGTGCAGTTCTGTGTCTAGGTATGCTTTTAATTAAACTCTAGGCCATAAATAAGCAAATAATAGAAGTTTGCAGAAAAGCAGTTGATCTAAATCATGACAGTAGCTCATTTATCTTTGTCCTAACAAGACAATAGGAAATGACACTAAGCCGTTGTTTTCTATGCATTAAGATTTCCCTCTTAAACAAATGCAATTGAGGCAGTTTGTTTTTCAGCGACAGCCCAGCACGCAATGCCAGTGGCCAGAGTTTTGTCTTGTCTTCATCTAGGGAAGGATTAATCTTTGTGATGGTGCAAACAAAATGTATGTCTGGGGTCAAAGTGCGAGTTGCCTTTTGGGATCTGCATTACATTAATGTCATTTTTGGGTTCCTGACGTTAATCAAAACCAACACCATAAAGCGTCACTTAGCTAATTTGTGTATTATTGTCAGTGTTACCATTAATTATGCGTTTGTGAGGAAAAAGAGGATTAATGAGATGTCACAGGTAATTTACAATGATCAGGCTCCCCAGGACATTGAGAAAACACTAGCTGTATAAGATTACCGTTCAAACATAATAGTACTCAGAGAGGAAAGTCTTTGTTAATTCTCTGAACCAAGTTTTTCTATCACTATGAAATTTATGATGACTGTAGAATATTTATTTTATATTAAAAGATTTTTTTTTTACAGAGCTTTCTGTTGAAAACATTGGTAAAAATGTGGTGTCATATTTTAATTAGGAAAACCTTGGGAAAATCTGCTGTGTTGTATTGAATTGCTGTAAGAAATTCTTTTCACTGAAAAATTCCTACAGGCAACATTAAAGAGCACAAAGTCTCATTAAAAGTGCCACTTTATCGAGTGATAATACCATCATTAACACATCATTGCTATAGTGTGATGATGCTATATATACATATATTTATATATATAGAGAGAGAGAGAACGGAGGCAAAAAATAATGAACAGTGTAATGTTTGTGTATTCACCATATATGTTTCAGCTATATAATACACAGGTGATAAAGTCAAACTTTAAATGGGATGAACTTACCCATTCATTAAATAATGACCCTGTTTATTCCATTGTTGCTGCTGTTTTTTAAACTTTGTTTCGTATCTTTTAATATGGAATTTATAGAAAAGTAGCCTATAGGATAATAACAGTCAAATTTTGTTCCAAATTAACAGTAGTTTCCCAAGACAAGGCAACTAATTTTATAAATTAATTTGAATTCATAAAATATTCAGCCCAAACCATGTTAGGCTATTGCTAGTTGAAAACTGAATTTGTATTGATTTCGTTTAGCTTACTCAGCTAGGGTCCCTTTTCTGATTTTTTTTTAATTAACATTTTCTAATCCGTCCAGTCTTGATGCCCATTTCTAACAACGCTTCCTTTTTATGAGTTTAGAGTCTTGTGGAAACAAGAATATCAGRGTTTATAATTGATTAGAAGAAATAAATTATCTTGTCTATATCTCTCAATCTCCAGTAATTTCCTCAAAAATTACTCTGGAATGTGGAGGACAATTTTAATGGTAATGGTTTTATGGCCCCATATTTTGTAAATTACATCACCAGAAATTGGTGTTAGGTATAAATTGTTCGCATTTAGCAATTTTTCTGTGATTCCCCTGTCTCCTGTGCCCTCATAGGTTGTTTTATGTTAGGTCTTAATATCTGTATCTTTTTTCAATAGTTTCAATAAATTGTCTTGTGTAAAGTGACTTTTATACATCTACTTTTTTGGTATATAAGCTAATATTGTTGAACTTTGACAGCAAAGCAGATTGCCTCATTAGTAAATGTAAAGCACACAAAAGATCAACCATACATATGCTATTATATTTACTTATTATATAGGGTATACTGTACATATTTTCAATTGAAAGTATATTCCATCAAGTGAACTTTATGTTGCCTCAAAGCTGCTGCTTTGAGATCAGTTCTAATTTTTGTCCTTTGGGCCAAGTYAAAATACTCTGTGACAAACTTAACAATCTTCCTAATCTTCTGAAAAGATCAGCTGTGGAAATCAGGGACTATATTAATCTTTTTACCCAGCTGGTCCTCAGCTTCTCTGTTGAAGCAGCCAGGAAGATGGGTTTTTGGATGTTGCACAAGCTATTGCTGTTTATCTTGTGGCGTATCTCACTCACGGTGTCATCGCAATTAGGACCCCACAGTGCTCACGTAAAATACTGCTTCCCCCGTGATGCACTGAGGATTTACCACACTGGAAACGGGAAATTCGGAAGACTTCAGCCTGCTACTCCCAAGGAARAGCCCTGAACAGCAAGGGACAGGGTCTGAGGGTCCCGCATGACATATGAAGAAAATGAAATTATCTCAGAATTTTGCTCAGCCCACATTTATGAGTATGGACTAGTTGCTGAATAAAACTCCCTTCTGAGGATAATGACATGTTTTTATTTAGCTTTCCAATCTGAGACATAAAATAAATAGAATCAGAGCATGTTTACCTACAGCTGCTGTTAACCACTTGACACAGCTTATTAGCTGCACTAAAAAAGTTTGCAATAGAACTCAGAGGATAACTCGTTAAACGCTATTTAAAAATTACTGGCACAATATTGTACAACAGCTAGAATGAAGACACAGAGTGATTAAACAGGAGTTTAATGATAACAGCTAGATTTGAATGGATTTATGAATAAACTGCATAAAAGCTTACAGCTGCAATCATGTGTAACTGTCACTTGTTCATGTGATTACTGGAGGTCAGGACAGTAAGAAATATGTGCAGGCTTGAGAATTTGGTTGTGCTGAAGATTAAATCTGGGCAGGAATACTGTGATGAATGGTAGATTTGTGGAAAATTGATAAAAAGGTGTTTCTGGTAACATTAAAACTACTCCGTCAACTTAGCTTGAATTTGCTGAGTAATTTTTATCTGGAGTGTTTACCCTTTTCCTTTTAGCAGCTGGGGCTGAATGTATGATGCCACAGCATTCACCTAAAACATGGGACGTGGAGGCACCATTGCATACCAGGGGATTTCAGCTCGCCTCCCAGGAAAACACTGCAACTGACTAATTAGAGATATTTTTGTGCAGGTATTCCATGGGAAGTTGAACAACCACAAAATTGTTCTCGGATCTTTCTCATCCCTGCCCAGAATCCTTTTCCAAAAATAGTTACCAATAACTAGAACGCGGAGTATTCACCAATGTCTCCGTGTTCTGCTGTTTGAACAGTTTAACTTTATACAAAACATATACATAATCAGCAAAGCAAATAAAAGATCTGGTGCTTATGTACTGCCTTATCCGGCAAGACTCCTTCATTTGCCTTTATATGAAAGCAGAAGCCTGAACCAAAAAATGAATAACTGGTGCAGCTTTTCTGAAGATAGCAGAAATTTTGCTGAATTTGGAGATCTCAAAAGACATTATTAAGGGACTTCTAGAGTATTCTTTTGCAGATCTTAATAACTGCTTATGGCCAAATTGCTCTAGCAAAAATGCCCTGTCCATTTTTGTCTCAGGTACGTGCTTTAAAAACAAAGGCTGGTGTGTTTGCAAAAACCTGTCACTTGGGTCAGTTTAATGGTTGCTTGGCAGAGCTTACTTCCACCTGTCATCTCATCAGGAGCCTATTTCAGACAATTTCGTTGCTTGGTAGTCCAGATGCATTTCAGATACGGCAAAAAAGAATGAAAGCTGGAGCAAATACAGTTTCCTTAAATTTGCTAGAAAATTTCCTTACATGAAAGTCACCGATTTTCCTCCTTCTGTTTTAAGGGAAGAATCAGTGTAAGAAAAGTGGGTTAAAAAAATAGTAACATGTCAAATAGCTTCAAGGGAAATCCTCATTTTTTCTCAGCACACTAACTAAATACTAATGAGCMTATTAAAAGAAAATGAGAATGGAGAAGATGCTTTATTTTCTCTATTTGACTTTTGTGAAGGTAAAGATATTGCATCTTTTGAATMATATATTCAGGACTATTGGATAGCTTTATAATTGTAGCTTTGTGTATGTACATAATTAGATGTTTGGATATAACTTCTGTTTATGAAGAAAAACACTACTGKTATGCTAGAGCTTCATTTTGGAATCTGAAATAAAATATAAAATTTAAATTTTTATATGAAGGTCACCACATTTTTCTGTACTACTTCCCGTGAAAGCGATGAGTAATATGTTTGYCTACCAGTTTTTGTTTAAGAAAGTAATAAATTATTTTAGAGATAAATTAGTATCTGAAGGCTAATTTTATTTGAAATTATTTTGCATCTGACAAAATAGATTTTGTGAGATTACAAACCATCCATTGAAATATTTAAGTTTTTAAATAATGGAAAAAAAATAGCACTGCTATCATATTCAGATTTGACAGGTGAAAGCAGATTTTCTTAACAAAAATGTAGTYTGATGAGACTTGTCTGTCAACTTGGTGGGGAGCTTGATGAATATAATGTATTGTCATAATGTCCAAAAAACATTGAAAAGATGTATATATTTTGGACACATTTAAATAATTATTTAGGAGTTTTCTCATCTACATTTTATGCATAAAAAAACTTGAATGCTGACATAGCATTAAAAAGCATGAATATGAACTTAAAAGTAGATGAGGCTTGAAGGAAAGGAGGATACAAAAAGAACTGATTCTTTCTTTTCTGWCCCTGGCATTTGCCTAACTTCTGTGACTTCGGTGGACTTCTATTTTATCATGAATTAAGTGATCTGTTCAAAGTTTTCAGAGAAAGTAGAAATTAGTTAAAGTTTAATTACTTGTTTCCTCAATTTTTTGTTAATAAAGAAGTTAACAGTTGATCATAACGATTTAGTAACTGGTAAAATTGCCTTTATGTTGTCCTTGATTGTTTATCAGATGTGTTTAATATTATTTTAATGCCTATATTTCAGAACAGTGATTATTTTAAATGAGTTTTTTTATAAACATTTCCTTTTGAAATAACACTTGACCTGTTCTTTATTGAATTCAGAACATTAATACGAAAAGATAAAAAAGCTGAACTGTAATTAAAAATCATTTACACAAATGTTAAGACGACTCCTACGTAATGCTGTAGAACTTTTCATCTATAATTGTTAACTTAAAGAAATAGTATAGTATTGAAATCCTGCAGCATTTCCAACTTTAAATCTTGTATAGACCTCAAAGATCTGTTTTTTTTTCAAATGGTGTATTTCCTTAAAGTGACAAAACAGATGTAGTTCCAAAATAAAATACAAGACCAAACTCTATGCTTGACTGTGAAGTGATGTGCAATTTCTTTTAACTTGGAAATAGTAAGTAAAAGTTGTTTTAGTATTAGGTTACATTTTCAGATTATTTTGAATCCAAGAAAGATTCATAATACAGGCAGGCAGATACACCAGACTAATCTTCAAATTTAGTAGTCAAACACTACCAGGCAATTATTGCCAATATTAATATATTCCATTAGTATTGTCCATAGGATATTAATCCCCTGGTGGAAATTCTTCCACTTACTAAAACAGAATGCTGGCAGGTAGATCACAGCTTGGAGATATATATATATGTGTGTGTGTGTGTGTATATGTATGTATGTATGTATATGTGTGTGTATATATATATATATATTATACTGAACATTTTGCTTAGTTCAGTATAAATTCTCTAATGTATATATTGTATTTGCTGAATGTTGTTATTCCTTCGTTCTTAATCTTGGACCTTTATTCATATGGATCGTCTCTAAAGCTGGAACATGTTACTGCTTTAGATTCCCTTCCCCCACACACTCCTACATTTTGTTTTGAACTATGGGTTATTTTCTGCTGAGGAAAGCTGCTAATGTCACTATAACATTGGTCAAGTATTTCTTCAGGTTTGTTGTTTAGTCAGTCATAGTCTTGTGATTTGGCTTTTAAGCACCTGGGAAAAAAAWGCCAACTTTTAACCTAATTTCTTAGTGCCATTTACATTATTGGACCTTCAAGCTCTGTTAAGACAGTGTGTACTCTCAGCAGCCGTTTGTCTTGTGTGCATGTACGTTCAAACATACCTTAATACTATGGAATTGTAGTTAGGGCTCTGGCTGAACTTACTGATTTTCACAATTCTGTATTCTTTCTCCTGCATTCATTCACATCCTTGTAATTATCTTAATGTTTTTTCTTGTGTTTTGATTTTATCCTAAGAAATAATGAATTGTAAGCTAAGGTTTATCTCCACTCCAGYAAGAGCATAAGACTTCTGTAACAGTTCTCTACCCATTATGTCTTTGATTCTCTGGAATCTTGAGCTTTAAGACAGAGCAACATCCTTAAACTCAAGTTAAATTTCYCTTTTCGAGATTTTGGCTACCTTCCCAGTGTCTCTAAGACAAGTTTGAGATGGTCTTATAATTCTAGCACTTTTTTTTTCATAGAGTATAGCCAATTCATTTTTTCCCTCTACTTTCCTGCTTAGTGTCCCAAATTGCTTTTTATCAGCAAAGGTCAAATAATGTCTAACAAGTGATGTAGATAGTGAGCTATATACATCTGATGTGTTCTAATCATTTGCCTTTKTCTTTTCCATTATGTAATCTCTCATTATAATGAATATTTTACTTTTACATTAAAATCTTCAGATTTCAATTATCTCCGTATTTCTTCCAGTGAAAAAAGAGCTAAATTCTACAGAAACCTACTTTATTRAAACAGATTCATGTTGTGATTATCCTACAGATATCTTAAATGCTGACTTCTTCCATACAAGGCTAAATCTATAAGCAAAAGCAATCACATTCTATATGTAGTTCTTCAGTGGTTTGTTATTTTAATTACTAGGTATATTATTTTAACTGTAACAAAAAGGTAGCCTAAGTTCATTTTAATCTCAACTTGAGCTTTGGGATTTAAACCATGACAGCAGAAGCTGAATAATTATTCCCTCACTGTCATTAGAAAAGTACCTGAGGTAGACATTTTCTTTTTACTGTACGTTAGCCAAACGAAAGTGGTAGTTAAAAACCCACAATTAATTGTTAGCAGAATCAGGTTTCTTTTGTAGTTCAGGTGCAAAAAAGCAGTATGACTTGATAGATTTGCAAAATCTTACATGATTTCTTCTAAAAATATGTTTATTTTTGAAATCTTAGAATATTTAAAGTTTTCTTACATTTTAGCTGTTTTTCTTATATAATGAATGCATTAGTTCTGATTATTAGTTACTGCCATTTTTTCTTCRGTCATAATTGTGTTTCTTCTGGCAACATTTTACTCTTAGCATCAGAGAACAGCCTACATATTATGTGCATGTGGGTAGGGAAAACAATACTGCATTTACAGATTGTTCTATAAATGCCCATTTAATGTAGTTATGTATGCATTGTTTTATTCAGATATGAAAATACTTTTTTAAAATGGACCTTGATTAAATTTTTCTCAAAATGATTTTCAGTTTGTATGAGTAAACCCATATTTCAGTCCTGGGTAACTACACGTGGTACTCTAGAACTCACCATGGAACTGTGGTGATGCCTCTGAGGTCTCTCCAGAAGTTCCATGTCTGACAGAATCTTAAGTAGAGCAGGTATGCACTGAAGTGAAAATATAAAATTTCTAATTAACAAATAAGAGCAGCAATTCCACTGAAGATGAAGGCAAACTGTGTCAGTGACTCTGTAGTCCTGGCTGCCTTGACCTTTGCAATACAACTCCTTCCCCCTCCTGAGGTTCAACAAGGGCAAGTGCAGAGTCCTGCACCTGGGGAAAAATAACCCTAGGTGCCAGGACAAGCTGGGGGCTGACCTGGAGAGCAGCTCTGCAGAGAAGGACCTGGGAGTGCTGGTGGATGACAAATTGACCATGAGCCAGCAATGTGCCCTTGTGGCCAAGAAGGCCAATGGTCTCCTGGGGTGCATTGGGAAGAGTGTTGCCAGCAGGTCGAGGGAGGTGATCCTGCCCCTCTGCTCAGCCCTGGTGAGGCCTCATCTCAAGTACTGTGTCCAATTCTGGGCTCCCCASTACAAGAGAGACATGGAACTGCTGGAGAGAGTCCAGCAGAGGGCTACGAAGATGATCAGAGGGCTGGAGCACCTGCCCTACGAGGAACGGCTGCGAGAGCTGGGCCTGTTCAGCCTGGGGAAGAGAAGACTGAGGGGGGATCTKATCAATGTGTACAAGTACCTGAAGGGAGGGTGTCAAGGGGATGGGGAAAAACTCTTTTCAGTTGTCCCATGTGACAGGACAAGAGGCAACGGGCAGAAACTGAAGCACAGGGAGTTCTGCCTGAACGTGAGGGGGAATTTCTTCACTGTGAGAGAACTGGACCAGGTTGCCCAGAGAGGTTGTGGAGTCTCCTTCTCTGGAGATCTTCGAGGCCCGCCTGCAACCCTGTCTAACATGCTGTAGGTGAGCCTGCTGAGCGGGGAGGTTGGACTAGATGATCTCCAGAGGTCCCTTCCAACCTTACCGATTCTATGATTSATCCCTTCTGGTTGACAGTAATGTTCATCTGATCTTATGATGAACTAGTTAATGCAACAAAATCAGCAAGTATTTTTCACTTTTCTTTTTTCACTTATAAGAACAGCTTCTGGCTAGCTTATTTCCTGAAGTAGAGGAAGGGAGAGGGTCTCCAAAGTGACACTTTAGATTGATGTTAACTGTTGTGGAATCACAGCCTAAGGATGTCTAGGTAAAATTTTGAGCTGGAATAAACAGTTACAGTTGCCCAAAGAAAGAGTATATTGATGCCATCCTTAGACACTCATTCCAGAAATATGCTGCTGCCTCCTCAGCATGACATATAGAATGAACCAGTTTAAGAACTGATTCTAAAGTCTTTTAGGGAAAGACTTCCTTTTTTTTTTTTCTTTTCTTTTCTTTGTTTGTTTGTTTGTTTTTTCTCCAGACTAGTTTTCAGCCAGATCAGTTTGTCTTACAGCTTCACACAAGGGAGGGTCAAGTGCCAGGAAGGGGAAAAATGGGGAGGGATCCTGCTGCTTTAAGAGAGAGTTTATAGTGGCTAAAAATGTTAATTTAATTACATATTGTGGAAGGCTATTGTAGTTGCTAGGAGAGATTCACTAGGCTCTGCAAAGAGCATAGCAGCCAGTGGAAGGAATTGATAGTCATTATGCACAGAGGCGCGTAGCAGCTGATGAGAAGAGCCTATACCAGATGTGTTGAAAGTTTCTTGCAGCTGATGGAAAAGGTCCAGGCTGTCTAATGTGAGAGACATATGGCAGCTGATATAGTGGCCTAGGGGTTCTAAAGAATAGTTATGGGACAAAAAAATCGGTCAGGAACTTGAAAGTGCATAAAGCTTTTTTCTTTCCTAAACAAAAACAGGTTTGCAATAATCTGCAAAGGCCAAATCATTCTCCTCCCACACCCCAGAGAGTCCCTAATTGTGAATTTGCATTGTTCTTTCTTTCAGTTTTGCCTATGGCCTTTGGCAGCTGCTCTGCTGATCCCACCCTGCTCCAGATCGCAGTAACAAGAACCTGATCGGACATCTGTCATCAATCATTATGAGAATATGGCGCTTACTATGCTCAAGTAGCATTTGCTATATAAGTGCAGGCAGGCAGGTTGGATTTTCAGGTAGTATAGTAGAAGATCTTGGAGAAATAAAAATAGGGGATTAATATTTATTCTCTTAAGTTTTTTTCTTTTTAGCATTTTTGTGTACTTTTAATCTAAGGATGTAGACTTGATTCTGATTTCAGCTAATTTAGACATTGAATATTCTTCCTCTTTTGTATCATAAGATGTCATGTTTCATAGACCTTTGTAGGCACTTTACTAGATGTCAGTTCTTACTTTTTGTGAAATCAAATRGTATTTAAACTGCTCATTTTAATGAGGCAATACTAGTACAGTAGAGACACTTTTCCCTAAAATAACTTTAGATGTTTGTTTATAGAGTTTCTAGAGGAGCGGAAGTTGTTAGGCACGTTCATACATTTGTTTTCACAGTCATATTCAGACTGCTTATATTGCAGATGGTAAAGATCTTTCGCTCTGAGATCAAAGAAGAGTGTATCTGTATTTGGCAATATGTTAAAAGCACAGAGGTCTTTCTCCCCCTCCCCCTTACACTGCATCAAGTCAATACTGTGCTTGAARCTGGGAAAAGAAAGTGAAGTATGTTCCTCTGCTCAGCACTAGCTGGAATCCAGCTTCACTGGGCTCAGGAGGATCTAGCACCAGTTGTGAACTCAGGGAAGATCAAGGCATATTCTTGTGCTCAAGGCACTGTTTGCCCCAGTAGCAGAGTCTCCAGTCTCCTGCATAGCTCAGAACTCAGTGGCAGCTGGGACTCAGGACCCTCTCAGCCAGGCCACAGATACTGGTCCCATTGAGCGCCATCAGATGTTCTGACTTCTTTCCAAAAGTGTGTCTACACCCCTCAGTAAAAAACAAAAATGCTAGCTATGTAAAGAGAGATAATGCAAGCTCCATGAGATTGGCATGGTACACAAAGACAAACTAAAGAGTTAATTCAGTTTGTAGAACTTAATAGCTTGGAAGAGGTGCTGCTTCTAGCCTCATCCTTAGCTTGCACCAGCCCAGCTGTCTTCACTGATTTCCATTTTGCTTCCAGTGCAAGGGTAAGTTTGCTGGGGATCAGCTTAGATGTCAGCATGCCTTAAGCAGGATTTACTTTYGTGAGAGCTTTAAGTTTGGAAGCATTTGGGAAACATTTAAGCTGGAATTGCCATTCCTTTGGGTTTTGTTGTGTATTTGTTATCATAAATTATTCTATAATTTTAATTGATTTGGGGAATTAAACAACTGGACAAGAGATATGTGGGTTATATTTTTGTTCTTTTTTTTTTCTAAATGTAATTACCTTTTGCAATAAATGTTATTGGCCAAATCCTTAGATTCTTTTTTAGTTTATTAAAAAGTTTTTTTTTTTTTTTTTTTTTTTTTTTTTTTAAGTTGTTTTTTATTCTTATGTAGCCCCTATCTTTACTTTTTTATTTTGTCAGAATTGCACTCCTATTCCTCTTATTAACATTTGATTGGAGTTACAGAGTCAATATTGTTTTTAATTTTATTTAGTGAAACACCTTTAGCATATATAGAGTTCCTTTTAAAGTAAAATTTTAGTCCATCGTATTCTATATCTTTCTTTTCAATAACCAGTTTAAATCCAAAGTAACCTTGTTTAAGCAAACTCAATGATTTTATAGAGATTTATTGATAGTTTCTGTTTGATGTGTGAATTACCTTAACTGCTAAGTGCAAAGCTTTTGCTAGCAGTTGCTGGAAGTCTGAAATTGTGCCACTGTTAGAGTATATTCAAAGGGTCAATAAAATCTGCAAGCAGTTTTATAAACTKTGAGTTTTAAAACAACCAAACAAACAAGCTGAAGAGGTTTCATTCATTCTCAAAGGTCCCAGGGTCCTCAAACAACTTATCTCWATATAATAGCCAGCAGGGTTGCTGACAAATGACTTGTGATTGGAGGAGACTTTTTTCTGCAGTACTGTTTAATTATGGGCTAGAATCCTCAAGTTGGGCTCCTTCCTGCTTAGGAAGCACTCTGTCTTTTATTATTTTGGCAAATAGTAAAATGCATGGCAGCACTGGGCTGTCTTAAGCTGACCGTACTCCTTAGAACAGTTTTTGGAGATCAGGTGATTGAAGTGTTCAAGTCAAATAAATGTAGATGTGTTGAAATCAGTCTACAGCTGTACTTGCCTGTAAATTGTATTATATCTATCTGCTTGCTGTAGTTTTTCCTACTCTTTGTCTCTTTTTGATTTTTGTCAATAGTGACTTGAGGCTAGTGAGGTGCTAATAAGCCTCAGGGTTAATATGTTATTTGTTATAAGTTAAAAAGAGTAAAAAACAGTTAATTCTTTGGCTCAGAATAGCTATGAGCTGAATAATGCAGGAGATGACTGGTTTTACTAGACAGATTCAGAGTATGGGACTTCTACAGGAAGTAGAATATTATAATTAAAAATAAATACTAACTGTACTTCTGCACAAGTGCTCAGGCTAAAATCTATTGACATGTGTGGCAATACTGAACTTCAGTGGGAGTTAGATCAAGCCCTGATTATTATAATGTTCCACTTCTAGTTTTGTGAGCTCTATTATTTTTAACCTGCTTATTTACCTGCTATTTGTTTTGATCTATTGTCATGCTGAAGATGAATTTCAAGTGCAATTAAGAACTGGGTCACTTTGTAAAGCATGTCTTCTGCTCAGGTACACAACTACAATTGCACTTGTTCTTATGCTATTTCAATTGTACTCCCCCTCCCTCACAATATTTTGTTCTTTTTAATATGTGACATGAAGAAGGAAGGGGAAAAAAAAGAACTCTGTAGGTTAAAATGAGACAAGTATGTTGTGACACACAGAAAAAGGAAAGGCTGTTTGAGGAAACTTTGTTTAAACTGATCTCAGAGTACTGTAATTTTCCAGCTGATAGCATACCTCTTTTTATGGTTTATAAACAGAGCCTTTTTTCCTAACCATGTATGATTCTAACTTGCTCTCTGCTGTTCTTAATTTAGACTATTGTGGTGAAGTACTGAAGCCAGGTTCCATACCTTGTTATGCTAAGAAAATCTGTGTTCCATCATCTTCTTTATTGTGAAAGACTTTGTTTATTCATTGTTTAATTTACTATCCTCTAGGTGACCTAACTACTCATCATCCAATTTTATTTTTAATAAAAAAATGTGCATAGAGAAAAGTCAAGGTAATCTTTATATAGCTATTTTTGACCTTTTTTTTTTCTGTTCTTTGGAAAACTAGCAGAAAACCAGAGCAGATAAAGAGCAGGGTAATGAATCTGGGTCTGTTTGTTTTTAATCATTTCAGCTTAAACAAGGACRTTATATAAGAAAGAAATTACCATTTCAAATCTTAGTCTAGCCCTGAAATATACCTTTTTGAAAATTGTAATGCTGTTAGTGGACTCTAATACATAATTGTCTTAGGTATGTTTTAAATTCTCACAAGTCTTCTGTATTTTTTTTTTTTTATTGGATCAGACTGATTCAATTTTAATTATTTTCATATATATGGAATAGAAATCATCCTATGCAAAAATTTATGAAAACAAGAATGGAAATAGTAAATAATAGGACTCACAAATTAGTCTAGAATAAAAATTATAATTATTTTTATTTCAACTCTTCTTTAACAGATTTTAAAGGTGCTTGTATTTCACTTGAGTGTCATTTTGCTGTGGAACCTATGCTAGTATCTTTTGGAGTATCAGATGATGACTGAAGTGAGTAGGTAAAATGAGGAAAGTAGAAGATTACTAATCCCAAAATGGACTTAGAASTTTAATTAAAATTGTATATATAGTAACCTATCCCAAATTTCATAAGGTGTGCAGATACTTTCACCTAACTGTCACAATAAGTTTGAAAGGTGAATTAGACAAAGTTAAGCAGCTTATGGAAAGTGTCTTGATTTTCAGGTGCCATGTACACATTATTCCCCCTAAAGTATGCAACTTTATAAACTTACTCAGATCCAAAATTTAGATTTAGGTATTTAAATCTTAAATACTGAAGTCAGAACATGTTGGAATACTTATCTGTCTTTCTGCAATCAATAATTCTCTGGAAGATGTGACAATTAGAAAATAAAATAAATGTGTATAACAATGTAAAAGCAAGGCATTTAGGTAAAATGGGGCCAGGCATTTTGCTGAAGCAGGCTTACGAAATGAGTTAATTTCCATGGAAGACTGGTGTTTTTCATCATTTGAGAAACCAGCTTGCAATATTTATATGTATAAGTACACAAAAATATGATAAAATATATAAAGTTGGTCTCAATTAATTTTCAACAGAATAATTTAGTTTCCAAGTATATTTCTGCAATTTTAATTAGTAAAGTGTGCCAACAGAAATCATATTATAGCACAAAAGCAATGTAGAAATCATACCATTAATCACTTGTGTTGGTATCTAGATTGAGTTTTGATACAGAGTTAAAATGGGCTGAGCAGTTTCTCTTCATTCCTAAGAATCTCTTCTCTTTTTAATGTCAGGAATTGGCTGTTTTTATCAAGGTGTTGCTCTTTATCCTGCAACACTGATATCTTGCAGACTACTTTCACTTGGACAAAGTCCAGTTTTGTCTGGATGGGACAATGGAATTATATAGAGATAATCTATAACTATAGATACATAGTTATATGTTATGCAGATAAAACAAAGACTTTTTGTTTTTTATTTTCTGATTTTGCTGCTATGGCATGCTGGCTGTAAATGGGATTTAAGTAAACATCAGAAGAGCTTCCTTATGGTAAGGACAGCTGATCACTGGAATAGGTTAGGGAGGCACCGTCATCAGTGAAGTTTTTTTAAAAGTAGACTAAACAAACACCAAATAGGAAAGGATTGGAGATAACTGGACCACTGTCAGGTGGAATAGTCTATCTGTCTTCAAAACTTTTCTGGCTGTCTTTCTTATGATTTTGAGATTCATCGTTGCCCATCGTTAAAGTATTTCCATTCAGATATGAGTCTGAATACAAATTATGCCAGATTATGTCTATTAGTTTCCATTCAATCCATTTGCTCAGAAACAGAAATTTAACAGTGGGCAATAGTTTCCCAGAGATGCCAGATCCAAGGATTTTTTTTTTTTTAATGTTTGCCAAGCTGTTATGTTTGAAGGAAGAAGGAATATTTTTGCATTGCTGAAATACTTAATATTGATGCCAGTAGGTGAGGGCCAACATCCACTGCTACATTAGTAGTAAAAGGAAAGGAAAAATGGAAAATGTTGGCCAATTCCTGAATGGGGCAGGTTATCTAGTGAGAGCAAACACAGATAAGGCTGAGGTATTCAATTCCTTCCTCACTTCAGCCTTCACTACCAAGGTCTCACAGACCTCTGTGTTTAGTGAAAGGGTTCAAGGAGGAGATGAACTACCAGCAGCATATGAGGGTGGACTTGGGAATTACTTGAGAGAACTTGACCAGTGCAAGTCCAAAGGGTCTGACAGGTTGCACACAAGAGTGCTGAAAATCTGTCTAATGTCCTTGCAAGATGACTGTTTATCATCTTTGAAAAGTTGTCGAGAGCTAGGGAGGTCCCTGACAACTGGAAAAAGACAAGTGTTGCATCCATTTTCAAAAAGAGCAATTTGAGGAACTGCACCATGTCAGCCTCACTTTGATCCCCCCCAAAATTGTGGAGTGAGTCCCTTGGAGCTTATTTTTGGACATATGAAGGAGAAGGTAACTAAGGACAGTTAGTATGGATTTACCAAAAGTAAATCATGTTTGATGAACTACTTTGTGACTAAATGACTGGATTTGTGGATGAGGGGAAAGCAGTGGATGTGCTTGAATTTAGCAAGGCTTTCAACACTGTCTTCCACAATATCCATCTACCCATGTTAGGATGTTAGGGACTTGATAAGTAATCAACTAAATGTGTAAATTAGTGGTTGGGCTGAGCATGTGGTGGTTAATGGGTTGTACGCTACCTGGATGCTTGTGACAAATGGAGTACTGCAGGGGTCTGCACTGGGACGTGTCCTGGGGAGGTGATGGAGTGCACTCTCTTCAGGTTTGCACATGACTGTAAATTAGGAGGAATGGTCAATATGATCAAGGGACAGGTTGCCATTAAGAAAAGACCTACACAGACTGAAAAAAATGGACTGACAGGAACAAGGCAAATGCAGAGTCCTGCACCTGGAACAAGGAGCTCGCAATTCTGCAGGCTGATCATTGGCTAGCTGGGAAGCAGTTCTGTGGAAGAGGTCCTAGGGCACACCATGAGCAGCAGTGTGCCCTCATAGCACGGAAAGCCGGTAGCATATAGGACTGAATTCACAGGATCAGAGCCAGTAGATTGAGGGAAGTAATTATCTCCCTCCACTCAGCGCTTGGAGGAGAGGCTGAGGGAAGGATTTTTTTTTCAGCCTGGAAAAGCTTCAGAGGGGGCTAAGAACATCTGGCCAGTGTCTATGAGAAGGTTATCAAAATGATGGACCCAGCATCTTCACAATGGTAGGTGATGTGAAAATGAAAGACAACAGGAATAAACTGAAACAAGAGAGAATATAAGGAAAAACTTTTTCACTACAAGGACAGTCAAGCAACGGAGCAGGTTGTCCAAAATGCTGGTGCCATGTCCTTCCTTGGAATAACTAGGAGAAACAACACTTCTGTTACTGCTGCCAGCAGTATATGGACAGCATACAGTTTTGACTGTCCTCGTAACATCTGACTATATAGTTATCAACAAATTGGCCTTTCTTTACAGAAGAAAAACAACTAATTGTACCTGAACCAGAAGAATGCAGAATTAGTAAGTTAAAGATGCACTGTGAAAATTTTCTAGTTCCCTTTTATTTTAAATTCACATCCTCAATTGGTCAGTTCATTCTATGGTTGCTTGATGTAAACAAGCATCTCAGATGCATAACAGCATCTCAGAGCACTGCTTTCTACAAATTATGATCAGCTAGGAGACTAATTATCCCATTTAGATGAAGGGATGATGACTTAGCCTTTCTTCAGCTTTGTCACATCTCAATCAGGTTATATTAGTGCAATATAGCTTGAAATAAATACTCAGAAAGTTACCTGTGCTTCCATGCCAGCATTGAAAGGGTTGGGACAGGATTAGAAGAACAACTATTTGAGACAGAGTAGTCATGTTGCTTTGAGAAGTACCCCTTAGCTACTGTTGGTGATAATGATGAATAGTATATAATGTGTTATTAGTCCAGATGTAGTCCTTAAATTACATTATAAAGAAATAGCTCAAACTTTCTTGAATTTTATCAGAATTTAAATTGCCCACAACATGGGTTTTTAATTGTTTTTGTCAAGTTGGCACAGGCTTATTGCAGACAATTCAGTTTGTTGGATGGCACATCACACTTGTAGTGGATGTGTCCTGGGAATGTTGAAATTTTAAACCTGTCTTAATTACTTAATTATAACAGAAATCAAAGCTGGAGTCTTTATAGAAATACTGGAATAGTTTAAGTTTTTTTTTTTTTTTTTTTTTTTTTTCCCTCTCACTCTCAATGCCTTAATTTGCAAATAGTCTTGTTGGTAACAGTAAAAACAGCAAAAAACTCTAGTTTGTTAGGAAAAATGCTGAGTGTTTCTCAGGAAATAACAGAAAATCTGAGATTTTCTCATACTTATCGTTTTTCTTGGTCTTAATGTCCCATATTATTTTTCTAGTCCTTTCTAATAATTCAGATACTTCTTTTCCCTAGCAATCTTTATTCTCAATATCAGCTTATTGACTATCTTACATGTAACCAAAAATATTTCTTCAGCTATCCTGAGATATGCAAGCTGTGGTATATCTCAGTTGTAAGATGCAAGTTAAAGACCTGAATCTGCTTGATTCACAACTCCCTTATTCTAATTTTATATTGATGTATCTTCACCAATTTTAGCATGATGAATTAAGATTCATACTGAGAGAGGTATTTTCAGATTTTATTTAAAGATTTACTCTGCCTTCCTTGTCATTTATGAAAACTGTTCTAAATTTAGTGACCCTTTTTAAGATTCAAGAGATAGGAAAGAACCTGTTCAGTTGTTTCTAAGTAGAGGATGACTTTTGTGCCTATCTGATTTGTACTCCTTTCAACTATGATGATTAATTTTAGTGTGACTAGCCACTGAATAACGTCTATGATGAAAAGGGCCTTGTGCAAGCAGTGAACACTTAAATTGTCTCAAATCCCTTTCCCATACATTGGACACACATTTGTTTACCTGGTTATACACGGTTTTAAAAACTCTGGAAAAAGTGCTCGAATCAGTTGAAAACTATGGAAGTATCTTGGAAGAAATGAGAAATTTTGACTGCCAGAATTAAGGTATTTCTGTGTTGATCACTACTACATGGTGATTTACTGGACATTATTTCTGGAAATGGTTTCCCCAGAAGTGAGGTAATGGCAGTGACAGCCAATACAGATTGCCTAATACTGCTGCAGCATCCCCAATATTAATTTCACATATGTGGTTATATTTCCACCAGTTTCTTAAAAACATGGTTGCCCTCTAGCTCTGCATAAGTCATGTAACTTAATCTTACTGATTTGTAATTACAGGCTCTCTTTGGAAAAAAGATACTACTGTACATCTTTCTTAGCTCTTTATCCCATTGCAATACATCATTAAACTCTTTTATAACATGTTATTTATTATGTTATGCAAACTCTGAGGCTCTTAGGAGCAGCCTTAAAGGATTTATATTTTATTTATATATGTTTTTACTTTTATTCTTTTTTTCAGTTGGTTATAACCTATTTTAAATAATTCGAGAAAAAATATTGCTTGTTGTAAAACAGATTCCCTCAGGAATTATAGACCATTTAGCCTTTTTTTCCTGTTATGTTTCATCAGATTTTAGTTATCTCCCAGTGAGAAAAGGTTTCATAGATTAAAACAGCAATTGATTTTTTTTAGCTTTTATTTGAATTTATCCATTCCACTGAAATACATTATATGTCTCCAAAGAAACTAATAAATTATAGACAAAGCAAAAGTTAAAATTAGATCTRAGTGTGGTGTAATGCCCAAAGGAAACTGTTTGGAAAGGTTACAAGCTGTCAAAAAACAATTTGTATGGTTAAAAGCCACACAGATTCTGTTAATGGAGTATCTGTAATGATTATTTAGGCATGGGTTGCTTATTATGTCTTTGAGGCAGCATTCACTGTGTTACTTTGGAGGCTATAAAGACCTGCAATTCAGCACCTATTATACAGAAGAAGTGTGTGCAAGAATGCACTGTACCACATCAAACAAACCTCTCCTCTCTATTCTCTAGATTTTTAATCATTTTTCCCTCTTGGAATTATGGTTGATGCTGATTGTGAGAATAAAGACTAGTTACTGTAGTGAAAGGATCATAAAGTCAATCATGTGGATAAAATTACTTAGCAATTCAGCCAGCTGGTCTCTATTTGGCTTCACTTCAGTTCATTAGCTTATAGGGAGAATTCACTCCACATTTAAAGAGGGCAAAAACTGCATAAAAACTGGTTTGTAATTAATTGCTGCTTTTTATATAGAAATAAAATTGCAAAGTGAGTGTGCCCATTGGGCACTGATTTTTCATTGCTTTTTGTCCCCTTCTCAAAATAACTTTCTTTTGTATTCATATTCGTCCTAGACACAGGTTGTACAATCAGAATCCATCTCCTTTTCATTAAAATGATTCTTTATACCATGTAATACTTGAAGAGCTTTCAAATCGCAGCATATGCTAGTGGAGTCCATAACTTTAAACAACTTCAGAGCTGTTTGGAAGCAAGGCCGTATAATCTTGGCATTCTGTGCCCACGCTATCATGCAGGTGATTAGGTGGCATTGTGTAACTATAAGCATATGTTTAAAGGGCTGTGCATCATAAGAACATTCTGGTTTGCATGCTTTATAAGTGCTAAATAGCTTATGCTAATTACTATTGTATTTAATGAAGCCAGAAATAACAAATATACTATTCTTCTAATTTGGAAACCTTTTATAAAGAGCACATAAAAGCAGGAAGGTAACTAGGGAGTTTATAGATTTCTAATCCCTTAAAAGGATATCCCAAATGAGCCTAAATTACTCCCAGAGCCTTTCAGGTCAAACTGGAGAAGGCAAAGAGGCAATGGCCCGTACATTTATGTTAGCTGTTACACTGCACTGCTAAAGACAAATGATATAAAAATTCAGATCAGAGATGTATTTGCAACAAAAGTTTATATCTACCGAAAGCAGCTTATTGCTTATGAGGCCAGACTAAACACCCATGCAATAGCTGGGCACAAAGTAGTGGCCTTTCCTCGGAAGTGGTGCAAAATTTCAAAGTACCCGGAATGTATTCTGGGAATATGCTTTGACAGGCAAAGGGGAAAAGCAAGTATTGGGGTGGAGACATGATTCTTGGTTATCTTTCCAGCTCCTAAAGCTACTTGAAATGTGAAAACTGTAAGAAATTTCAACATTTCAAAATATTTCAGTTTCGAATTAGATCAAAAATAGATTTTGAAATGCTGAGTTTTCTTAACAATTCCACGTTTCCGTAAGAAAATTTTCTAGGAAACAAACTATCCATAAAATTTTTATTCTGAGAGGTTTGATACACACTGCCTAGATCTCAAGAATTAATATTATTTAATGAATTGTCAGTTTCCATTTGGAGATATTCCTCTGGCTATGTTACAACCAGTTCCAGGATTCGTGTTACACTTCTCTGGTTAAGTTTGTATGCTGGCAGAACTGAGGGATATTCAAGAAGGTATATGGCACATTCTCAGCTCGAAAAAGATCCTTTCTGTATCCATTTGTCCGTTAACTGGAAAGCACTTCTTTTTTTTTTTTTTTTAACTTTCTTCTTATTTCTTTCAGCTTTATTTAGTAGATATTACTGACATTCATGACAATTACTGACCTTATAATTATAATTTAATTTGTTTTTTTGTTTTTATCTTCTTCAATAGCTAGATATTACCAAAGCATAAGGGAATGGAAGAATAGTAAAAAGAGGTAAAGCTTTTGTTCCAACCTCAAGCAACTACACAAAACAGTCAACTTKTAAGTAGGGAATCATTAGCATAAGGGACATGTGAATAAAAATGCCTATTCAAGTTCCTATGCTATTTGCTAAAGCATAAATCATGAAAAATGAGATCTGTCCCAGGCTGAAGTCTGGACTAGCATGTATAGGAAATTATAGGACATTTTATTCCTAAATAGTTCCTCTGCCAAAGCATATTCCTCTCAACCACTTCCATCTGTTTGGTTGATGACGTTTCGTGGAAACGCCTGGGAGACTTTCAGTAGTTGCTCTGTATTCCCTTGACATAATTCTTTTCC
Organism: Rhea americana; assembly: GCF_003343005.1. Lineage (NCBI taxonomy): Eukaryota > Metazoa > Chordata > Aves > Rheiformes > Rheidae > Rhea > Rhea americana. Next base: position 81,806 of record NW_028185927.1, read on the forward strand.
CTTCTTTCAAAACTTTCCATACTTTAAGTAGTCTATAGGAAGTCCTACAGGCAGTGCTTCAGTAGCCCCCTCCTTTTTTGGAGGAGGAGTAAGGGTGGCAGCAATAATTTAGGATGGGAATGCGCCTTGCAAGGCCCCTCATGACTTATCCTTATAGTGTATGCAGGAAAGAGTCTGACAGTAGGAAAAAAAGATTTTGCAGTTATAATTGCACCCTAAGTCTGCTCTGGACTACCGTGGGATAGAGAGGCCCAAAACACAGTTACTTTTATGCAACTTATTCATCCTCTACACTTTATAGAAGTTCTCTGTGGTAAAGACACAGGGGCTGGCGAGGCATTCTATTAAGTAATGCACAAGAATTTTAAGCTCCCTATACAGTAGTTAACTACTGCCATCTATTCCAGTTATTGACTGTTCAATTTCCTTAAGTTTATTACACATCTTCATTTCCTGGATGATGAGAGATCATTTAATTACAGAAAATGATTAACTAAAACATTTAGCAAATAAGTCACCTCCATCTGTTTTATGAAATACTGAAAGTAGAAACCAAGAACTGTTGAAATGCATATACTCATATATAAAATTCTTCAAAAACATCTTTTGTGGCAGAAACATAATAAAAGAATCCCTGGCAAGTCTTAATGACAAAGTGTATGATCCTCTCTATATAAGTAAAGCAGGGTTGTGACAACAATTGGTTAAAATGCTAAAAAGTTTGAAATCATACAGCTACCCAAAAGACACAAGTTCTCTAATTCAGTATGAGAGTTAAATTGTAAGTATAATATATTGATCTTCAAGGAGACATGTTTACTTTAAATAATACTACACACAAACATGTTTTTCTGTCATATTTAGTAATACTATTATAGTTGGTACTGGAGAGATCTTTGCAAGACAGTTTGCATTATTTTGTTTGGCTGGCTTAATGCTCATAAGAGCTTTGTACACAGATTGCTGAAAGTGCTTATGATCAAAATTAAGGCTATTTTGGGGGTTTGCAAAACTTTGCATAACAATTTGTTTTGCAAAGTTACTGTAAAATCTGGAATTACTTGAATGTCAGGTCTATTTGATGTGGACTCCATAGTTTGGTTAGGTGTATAGAATTAAAAATGTATGCTACTAGTCAGAATAGGCAGAGCTGTAAAACATGAAACAAAAGAATTCCCAGCAGCCATTTCTCGGTATGAGAGAGTTGTATTAAAGCTGTGGCTTACGGTTTTTTCAATACAGTTGAGCAAAACAAATACAATCACTAAAATTCATAGAATTCATATCTTGATATCATTAAATTCATAGAATTCATATCTTGATATCATTAAGTTTATCTAAAAAACTTAAAACTACTCAACCATTTTCCTAGTGTAGCATGAGGAGCAGAAATCATCAGCTGTAAGCACAAATGCTGCTTAAGCCAACAACAAATCATTCTCAGTCCTAGGGTTCCTGTCTGTTGTTCAAGGCCAGTTGGAAATGTGCAGATAGAATTCATCCTCCCGTATAGGGGCCAGTGACTCTTTTACCTTGGAGCTAGTGATCCTGCAAATGTTAGGCTGTAGAACTTGTCCTTGATTTCAATGACTTACAACGTCATTAATAAACTTTAAAAGTAAGAATAAATTGTTAGTAGTCTTCCATAATCAAGATTATATGTATGCATTTAAAAAGATCCTTAAACAATGTTGGAGTTGTCTACATCCTGGTTATATATTGCTTACATAATTTCTCAGCCAACAAAACATAAACTTTTCAAAATAGCAAAAGAATCCCATCTTTTATGAATTGCCATATGTTTTATGTATATTGAAAAAAAAATACAGCAACAACATTTTACAAAATGTCAGAAAATGTTTTGCCTTGGATATACAGGCAAAATATGCAAAGAACACCTGGTATGGGATTACACAACAGACCTCAACTTTATTAACAACAGATATGATGTAATTGGATAAACTGTTTCCACTGCCCAGATATAAGGGAATTCCCATGTATTCTACAGAGAGGATTACTAAATTCTCTTGCATCATATGTGAAAGTGTTCAGCACTTTGATAGGATTGAGGCCTGTTGGCTCCAAATACTCTCTCCTCCCTTCCCAAAACATTTGCTATAGAGAATATATGCCACTATTTTCTGTCTGCAGATATCTAACTCTATGTCCTTCTTTGAAATGTACCTGTATTAAACAGTTTGTCCTCCCAGCAGCAGCTTCTGTCCCATTAACACTGAAAAAAAGGAGAAGCCCTTGCAAGCCTGACACTTGCAACAGAACTCTTTGTTACTGCAAATGGCCAGTTGTCCTATAGCATTATGTCTTCCAGCCTTTTTGATTTCAGGGTAGGGAGGCCATGGGGCTACTGTTAGTCCGTGCAGTTCTTAAAATCAAGAAAGGCAGCTCCCAAGTGAGTTCTGATTTACAAATTTCCCCTGCTTGTCTCCTTGTTCAGCTGTTCTCACAGACTCAGAGCATTGAGATGGGAAGGGGTCTCTGGAGATCACCTAGTCCGATCTCCCTGCCCAGAGCAGAGTCAACTAGAGCAGGTTGCCCAGGGCTGTGTCCAGTTGGGTTTTGAATATCTCGAAGGACAGAGACTCCACAGCCTTTCTCAGCAACTTGTTCCAGTGTTTGACCACCCTCAGACTAGCAAAGATTTTTCTCCTCTTTGAGTAGAATTTCCTGTACTTCCCTTTTGTCCTCTCTTCGGGCATCATTGAGAAGAGTCTGGCTCTCCCACTCCTGCATCAGGTATTTATACACACTGATAAGATTCCTTCTCCTCTCCAGGCTAAACAATCCCAGCTCTCTCAGCTCTCAGCCTCTACTCGTATGACAGATGCTGTCATCCCTTTGTCGTCTTCATGGCCCTGTGTTGGACTTGCTCAAACATGTCCATGTCTTATACTAGGGAGCTCAGACCTGGAGCCACCACTTCAGCTATGGCCTTGTCAGAACTGATTAAAGGGCACGTTCACCTCCCTTGACCTGCTGGAGACACTCTTCCAGGTGCAGCCTAGGAGACTGCTGGGGTTCTTTGCTGCAAGGGTGCATTGCTGGCTCACGTGCAGCTTTTTGTCCACCAAGTGAGCCACGAAGAGAGGAGAGACAGATAGTGCCATCTCTGGGGAAGACAGAGCTCATCCACTGAGTGGCACTATATTTGCATAACCGCCATTAACAATTTTTCAGAAGTATGAGGAGCAGGAACAATTACATGTTTCAAAAATCACATCTATTTAGGTTGAATTGTCCTGACCAAATGAAGAAAACAAAAGGTTTTTACTACAGTAAATGTTTAAATATACTTACATTTTTCCATGTTCAGTAGAAAGTCCTAGAATTTATTTAATAAACTGAAAAATATATAATGCTTTATTATATCCCTTTTTAAAAAAAAATAGTTTTGGTGGAGAAGTTCAGACTAAAAATGTAGATTTTTAGTTTGAGGTACAAAACTAGCAAACTACATATTTTGAATTAGTTTGAGACAGAACTTAAAGGTTGTGGTGAGCTGAGTTTTCTAGAATCAGGCACAATTACAATATGAGAACAGTCTAATTACACTAATATATGTATTTGCTTTAAGTCTTGGCTACTCAATATATTTCAATAATTTAAGAGTGTAAGACTGAAATCAAATTTGATATTCTCTGGCTAATAAATTAGAAAGATAAGATTAAAAAATTATCTCAACAGGTTTTCACTTTGTCTGATACCTAGTTACCAAGAATCATCAGTACCAGACGTAGCCACCTCAGAAACAACAGTTGTGAAATAACATATTTTTAAATATACACCTCTTTCCTTGCTTGGTAGTTGATTTGAGTATTAAAGCAGGATTATTAGTATTCCGTATATGTGCATCTGTATAGGCACATTGCACTATATGGATACCACTAGATTCTACTACTCACCGTGCTAACGGACATTAATTCAGGGGTAAAAACCAAGTTAACTTACAAAAAAGAGCCTATAGTCCTAATAACAACATAACTATAGTAGCTTTTCTTGTTTTCATATAAATTGCAGTTCAAAATAGGAATAACTAATTCTAGATGGTTGTGCTTCATCTACTTCCAGGGAAGATATAGACAATCTGCCTAAAGCTCTTTGCTTTATAATACTGATCGAATACATTATGTCAATTTTTATTGCTTATTTATTTAGTGCTTTCTAAAACAAATCAACATGTCAGCAAAATCCAGTGGAGGAGTGCAGTGCACAAGGAGCACGCATGCAGTACTTAAGGTATAAGAAGGCATTTGTTAATACACCAATATATCCAACAACTGTGAGATAAATAAGTTTGACAGGGTTAGGAGCAATTCACTTTGAGAAGTAACATAGACAGTGCTAGTTAGGCATTATGAGCTCTAGATAACTGAGAAGTGCTTCATAGATTTTTTTTAATTTAAAAATTAGATATCATTTTTCTGAATTTGTAGAAAGGTAAAAATTTAGATAAAGGACATGAATACTGAACAAGTTATTTTGAAGACATATTTTATCTGTGCAAGAGCTGGGGAAACTTCTGTTTTTACTTTTTTTCTCACATCTTGTAGCAAAAATGTTCACAAGTTAATGTAAGACTATAATGTAAAGTTTATGCAATTAAAGACCGTAAGAGAATTTATAGACCATTTGTCATTGGATATGGGTCATAAACTGTGAGTTTCAGAAAATAAGGAAGGAATTCCATTTGTAGCTCACCGTTGCCTGAAGCCTACCTAATGAAATCTTTCTCACTCAGAATTAATAGTGTATCTAGCCAAAAAGCATTGAATATTCACTGTGCATATTAAACTGGAAAAAGCAGAATAAAACTTTGCATACTGTTCAGGCGCTTTTTGTTGGGTTCAGTTCAACCAAAATTAGACAGCTCTTGTTCATTTAGTGCATTTGAAAGGAGCTGAACTTTTAAAATTCCAAACTGTCAGCTCCCATCATTTCCTGTGACAGCTGTCTGTTTGAGTGTAATACACACAAACCGTGCTAAGTGCAAAGTGGCTAATGAATACAATTGCTTTTTTAAAAAAACAGGGGAAAAGAACACATTAGCCAGTGCTTTGTCGATATTTGTTATGATGCAAAATGAACTCTTTAGTCTTCTTGTTTGATCTTACTTGTGGAGCACAGCACTGGTATGAAGAAATCTACTGATTTTCTTGAAGACCTAATGAATATTTTGTGCTTTTCTGATTTTAATATGCTTTATAATATTGCCTTAAAAATGAAATACATAATTGAGAGAAGTATTTGTTAAGGGAAAAAAAGAATCTATGGTTCTGTATGTAAAATTTATAGGTTGACCCTTATCTTCTGAAGAAATGATCATCTTCCCCTGATGCCACTAAAGGAAAGTATTCAGTGTACTAAAAATCATGCCCATGGTAGTTGTAAAATCTGACTAACTTAGATTAATTTTGTGTATTTGCTTTTTCCCCCTTGTATTCTTATGCTAGGACTCTTGAAACTTTAGTTTTCCTTCGCCAAAGATTATTGATGTTTGTAAAGGAGAGGACGCGTTGTCTTTCTTTAAAGTAACTTTTGTAGTTAGAAGATAAAGCTCTGGAACTAAATCTGTCTCCTCATGTGCAGAAAATTGCTTTTAAAATTAGTAAAAAAGTTTGTCATACTGTTAAGTAGAGGTATTGCAGTAAATTCTATCAGTAATATAGAGAAGTATTTGATATCTATCTCATTTAAGAAACAGAGGCTGCCATACACAGCTTGTGCAATGGTCTTAAAATACAACAGAAAAGAAGGTGACAAAAGGGTTTCTTCTCCTAAAATAAAGAGGACTCAAATATGGAAAAATCTCAGCTATATTTTGTCCTATACCTGTGACTTACTGTATGAGTATTGGGTACTCACTTCTTTACTGCCTTTACGCCTTCATTTCTAAAGTGGAGATGCCATATTGGGTCTTGTGATCCTTAACTCATTTGGGCTTGTAATACACCTTGAAATGCTTGCACAGAAACCTTAGTGGTGCAAGTTATTATTTTATTGATTTGACTTTCTTTCTTTATTTTATTTATTTGATGTGAGCCCAATAAATTATAATCTGATCTGGATTAGTTTCATACCAAAGTCCTTTAAAGACTAAGAGAGGAAGTAATGGTTAAAATCACAAGAGAGGCTGGCACTAATCACGGGCAGGTGACATGTTTTAAGATACTGAAACATGGACTACATGTGGATTTAAAAATCTATCAATTGCAATGCCAATATAGCACAATACAATTTCATGATCTTTTAATAATTAATTAATAAATAATAATAATTAAATGCCCTATGACTTCAGGCAGAATTGGAATCAGAGTTCAGATTCAAGAAAAGCAAAATCGTATAAAATTTCTCAGTAAACTACAAGTACCAACTGCTGAGTTCAAGTTTATCTTCTAGTTCAAAGTCTCATTAACCTTGATAATCTTACACATTTTCAGGAGCATTTCAACAAATGAATAGGCCTCGGTTTTTGATTTGATGGAGATCAAAAATCATAAGGATAGGGTTCAAATCTGTGATTTGAGTCAGAAATCTCTAAGCTCCTTAAAATTCAAAGTGGTTTGCATAGGCCCAATTTCCACTAATTACTGTTATCTGGAACAAATGCTGCTTAATTTTAGACATATACTTGTTATTCCTTCCATTCACTTTTTGTGTTTACTGGATGACAGCTGGCTTATCATACTGGAAATTGTAAAGATAACTTCTGGTTAAGGATAAAAAGCCCTAAGAAAGGACTCTCTCAGAGGAAAGAGGGCTCTCTCCTGTTGTTATGTGGAAAGTTGGTAAGGGCACTTTGAAGTAATCTGGAAACCCAGTGATTTCACTTCCTTCGGTTAAACTAGTCACTGCTGTAAGTAATGTGGAAAAAGTTAATTTATGTTAACCTCCAGCATTACATGGTGGAAAAAAACAATTCAGCTTTGAAGATTTCGCGTTTGTTTTGTGCATTGAACACTCTCTGTATATTATGTCATTCAAAAAAATTTCAATAAAAACATGTGAAATAACACTTAGGATCAGCTTTTCTAAAATGCTTATTAACACAGTGTGCAGACAGTTTAATGTCTAACTTTATTTTCATACTTAAAAAAAAATGTCAGTTGTAGCCTTTCTTTTCCTTATTTAAAATCTGTAATAACATTTGACAAACTTAAGATTTTGTGAAGGTTACCTTCAAACAGAGCTCTCTGTGGTTTAGATGTGCATATCTATCTGCCATAAAATCAATCTTACCCATTCATTCATTCCGTTTGCCAAGATATACGTGAGGATCAAAAACATATGGTCTTCCAGGTGCACTTGTGAGCGGGCACCATTGATAGAGTTTTATGTAAAGAGATAAAAATTCTGTTCATGAGCTGTCACAAACTGTTTGGCTGAACAAAGTCACTGTTACTAAAGCACTGCTGATACTCTTAAATGGGAATGCAATAAAAAACATCTGTGTGAAAACTAGATTAGTAGAATTGAAAATCATCATGGATTCCAGGTCAGAAGTAAGTAAATAAGATGGTTCAGGGAAGGTCAAGTAGTATCCGTGTTCTCAAGTGGTGATGAAAACTTCAACTGTGAAGAATATAGAAACAGGTGTGATTGTGGTAAGGCAGTAGAACAGAGAACTTTCTTCAAACCGAAAGTTTAAAATTCTGCAATCTAGAATGGTGCACCAGAATAGCATAACCTGATGGTTGCTCCTATTATTTTACAGGATAGACAGAGGATAGGTAAGCCTGGATAGACTGCAGGGTGTCTGAACAAACGAAGGCAAAATATTCTCTGTCTTTGCCTTAGCTTCTGGAAGTCGTACACTGCTCGACAGAGTATGGTGCAGGGTGCTACCATCCAAACGGGTGCAACGGAGAGCGCTGCGCCTTTCACCCACTGCTCTTTGCGCGAGCCCATGCAGAGAGCTCACACAGAACAGACAAAGCAGTTTGGACACATATTGTACCATACGACTGGAAAGTGAATTTATCACACAGGGCAAGCCATCCCTCCTCCACTCTGCTTTCATGCTGCCCCAAATATGACACTTTCTTTGTCTGATGGATTAACGCTCATAGGCTTTACGGAAAAACTGTGCTCARAAGAGCTATCTGAATGAAGAGGGTGAAGGATTGCCATTTAAAAACCAAAAAATGAAAATGTTTCTAGCAAAATGAAGTTGTGATTTTATTTTTTTTCTTTTTTTTTTCCTGTATGATTTGACTATGGCTGGCATAACAGAGAAAAAATAGAAAAGGAAAAGTAAAGAACACCAGAAAAAAGAATACAGGGGTTTTAAATTTTAATTAAGCCAGGCAGAGATAATCTAATCACTTGAAGGTGTAAACTGAGGCATATGGCAAAGATCAGTTCACTASTGAGACTGACAAATGGGCTCTGTTCTGTTAACTTCAGCAGCAGCAGTAAGAAGGAGGAGAGGAAATAACAAATGCAGACCTGCAATAAACAAGCCCAGGGAATTACAGGGGAGTGAGCTGTAACAGTATGCTAAATTACACCTATACATTAACCTTCTATGTTTCCTTGCTGCAGAGAAGGATATCTAATTATATGCTGGAAACTTAACATAAGTTGAATACTTGTTCATATCTATTGAACTTCTAAATTAAATACAAATATACTGGCATCTCTGTGTTTTGGGGGCTGTTTTAAATAGTAATTGTGTGAGATTTATATAGGAAGAATTCCAATACAAAATTAATTATGTATAGAGTTTATGCAGAAGACAGTTGACAGTGCACCTTTGAAGAACTAKTTCTGTTTGCACGAAGTCCCCCGTTCTGCGTGAGCTCTCTGCATGGGCTCGCGCAAAGAGCAGTGGGTGAAAGGCGCAGCGCTCTCTGTTGCGCCCGKTTGGATGGTAGCGCTCTGTACCACGCCTGCAGAGCAAATCAGGTAGAAAGCTTTATAGGAAACATACACATGCAATACCARTACACTTTGTTATTTATCACCCTAATTTTTTACATAAAGACATTCTGTCTTTATTGAAAATGCATCCATGTATCCATGAAGAGACTGTATTGCACTGGTCATTGGTCCTCATCTTTTCTTCTGAAAATAGAAACGTTTCCCGTTCATGTTTTTTTTTTTTACCACGTGATTTGCACATACACATAAGCGTTCTAGTAGAAGAAATACGTCTATAATTAAAAATCACAATTTCACCCACAAAACATCACTGTTTCCTTGATATATCATGAAAATCCCAACACAACCCACAAAAAGCCAACACCGCAATGGTATCATCCATCATAGTCATCACTAGAGCTGATCAAGCCTCAGGCCACCTTTACTGTTGAAACCTTCCTGTTCCAGTGAGAGAAATGGTGAAATGAGAACCAAAATGAATGYTTCTCAGTAAGGGAAACATATTTCTTGATCTTTCAGTTTTTTCCATTAATGCATCCTCTATGCCTTTCCATGCAGTTYCTGGTTTCGTATGATAATGGAAGAGAAAATCTTTTTAAGGCATAGATGTTGCAGTGTTTTCTTTTGCAGTCATGTAAATCTGGAATTGCACTGCCTGCRTCAACAGACTGACTCCCACTGCCACAAACTACTATGAGAATATAGAGAATGAAGTACACGTTTTTCACTGAGGAGTTAGAAAGATCCCTTACCCTTGATCTTAGAATGCAAAATATTTTCTTGGCCTGTTATATACTGTTCTGAATCTAGACTCTGATGCTGAACTATTAGGTGGGAAGGTGTAAGTGAAGAYCTAAAACTTTGGATCCGAGAATCCCCGGGGAGCAGGTTATTGCTAGAGAGAAGCTCTACTGCAGAGATGTTTATTCTTTCCTTTCAGGCCTGTGGAACTGGCCATTTTATCTTACAGGATATTGTTAGATAAGGCCTGAAATGATAAATATAGCAGTTCTTATCCAAGGGAACCAAAAGTGTATCACAAAGAAATGCTGCAGTTGCTATTAAGCATTTACCAGAGACATTATTTGACTATAACACATTGTTTCAACAGCTCTGAAGAAAATTGCTTCTGGCATGAAAAACAGGGTGTCACATTAGAAGCAAATATTTGACATTTTCTTGTTTCCATCATGCCTTGTCAGTATAGTTTTATAAACATCCATGAAGTTTTGCATACAGGGGGGATAAAAAGAAATACTAATGATAGAGTATTCACTGAATGGGAATCACATACTAGAATTTGTACTGTAGTAGAATTTGGAGACTTTTACTCACATGAAGTGATGTTAAAAAATTAAATTTAAACTTAATATTAAAAATGATACAATTATACTATGTCAATATATATAACAACAAAATAATGTAATAGCTTTAGTATTAATACTCATATCTTTTTATGCTGTCAAGTAATTTTAAAACAAATATATGACATAAWTTTCAAATTTATTTAATGATTTAATGCCACACAATTTACTAGAATTCTGTTGCCATTATTATAACTATAGTTTTTATATGTGCATTCAGTGAGCAAAATTTGTACTCTTCWTTTTTAACCTGGAACCTAGCTAATTATTGTGTCATGTTTCATGGTTGTGCCAACATTACTGAGAGAATAGAAACAGAGCGCAATCTGCTATCATTTTTGACAAAAGCTACCTTATCTTCAATGCTATAAACAAAATAGAACCATTTCAATCAGATGTTTCACATCTAATACCAGAACTAAATAATTTGGATTGCACCCAAAAGATAAAACCTAGGATACTTGATTATAATTTCTCTTCATTTTCAGCTAATATGAAGGCATATTTGAGAGCAAGTAAATAGCCCAAAAAATTCAGATCTGGCATAGTAAGAAAGTTAAGATCTGGAATTTTGAGTAAGTCCATTAAGGTACCCAGGCAAAAATTTTGTGCAGTTTGGCTTTAATGCTTTTTTTGATTGGCCCATATTAGCAGAAAGTCAATCAGAAAGTTCAGTACTTGCTTGTACTACTACCATGATGAATGATATTTCTAGAAAATATTATGAATCATAGCCTTATGRTCAACAGCTAGTGGATATTGCAGTGTTTTATAGCCATGTAGGAGGATGTGAACTTGAATATTACTTTCTGTTCAGTTTAGATGTGGCTTTTATGTAATATTTTAAGGCCATCTTCCTAAAGAAGTGGTATTAATGATTTTTGAATGGATGTTATCATAGCCCAATTCATTTGGGAAGTTACTGTCATGTAGCATATTTGCAATGAAGGCAAGATACAGGTTTGTATTGCTGATCATTTTTCCTATTTTTTCAGGTTAATGATCTAAAAGAACCAATATTCTTTTTGACCCAGAAAATATTMATTTTGTATTTTAAATTACTACAAAATTAATTTTCTGTTTCAAGCTATGCCAAAATTTGATCCTATATATAGCATTCCACAGATTCCTTTTGAAAAATCTAAATTGAAGTTAGGGCATGGAAAATATCCAGGAAAAGAAACAAGCTGCATGGTGAATTTTTACAGCATATAGGGACACATTAAGTGGGAAGAGATGGCAGAGAAATGTTGACATCTACTAGTCAGCTGGGTCTCTCAAATTTTTGAATTTGAATCAATGCAAAACAGGCTGATGAAAAAACTTGTACCTCTTTTGGAATATAAGGGAGTTGTATGCATGATCATGTTACTCTTTGTTAGGAAAATGCTGCTTGTGAAGTGATGAGGTATATATTTACTCCTGAATGTATTCAGCTTAAAGGTCTTCCTCAAAGGTCTTCTTAATATTACTTTTGTAGTTATTTGAATATCTAGTTATTTATACTAGCTTGCCATACATTTGTTTTCATGTTTTTCTAATCATTGTATATATTCTGATACAAACGGATATAGAATTACCTCCTGAGACAGTTAAACCTTTTTGGCCAAAGTAAGCAGCTTTCCCACTATCAGAACACATGTATTTCTCATTACAGAATGTTGATAGACCAATCTGAGCAAAACAAAACAAGTATTATATTAAATCAAACAGACTGAGCAATGATATAAATTATTCCCCTTCCATTTTCCCATCTGTTATTGCAAATAACAAAGATAAAAATTTGCAGAAGTTTTTGTGAAAACTCCAGTGGTGTTTCCTATTTCCAACACTACTTCTTACTTGGAGGCGGAGGTATTTTTGTGATATTTTCATATTAGATGGCTAGATTCAGTTAAGTTTTTGCCTGCATTGATGAAATAACATCTATAATATTTTAAATATTTTAAATAGAATCTTTCAGCTGAAGCAGGCATCAAAGAAAGTTTCAAATGAAAGAATCAGTTCGATTAGGCTGATACTTCCTATATAGTTGGCTGAATTAGAAACTAAAAAGAAAATAAGTAAAATCGCTAATTTTAAAATGCTTTGAATGTATTATTTTATATAGCAAGCAAGTTGTAGGTGGCACCTGCAATCTGAAGCATTTAAAATTTGTCAAAACTTGCAAGCTCTTTTTCTCATCTGTTTTCACTCCTGTCTATCTTTTCCACCACCTTACCTTCTATTTATATCAACATCTGTTTCATCTTTTTGCAAAGTGCTTTTTACACATATGGCAACGCAGAAATAATAATAATAATGAACTGTTTTGGCTATGATCTCTCTTACATGGAAGGGAAATGCACTGAAGGATCAGGAACAAATGTAACAGAAAGAGGCTTTTGAGGGGGACTGTAGCTGTTGAAGAATACTAGTGTAAAGGACCCTCTGATACTTAGCATCTTTATTCAAATATAAATTCAGTAGGCTTAGGTTTGAGTCTAAAACATTCTGGGGTTCAATTGGTTTTAAAGACTTAGAGGGAGTGGTCTATGCTGGCTCAARCTCAAAGTTAGAGCAGATAAAGCAGCCTGAAGCATGCAGCAAGGAACAACCTTTCACTGATCTTGGGACATCATGCTCGTCTGAGCACTTTTATCRATTTTGGTTTCTTGATTTATACACAGGATATTTTCTCAATAGTTAGAGAATTATTTTTTCATATTAACATGTATTTGAGTTTATTTACAGCAGTACAGCAACAGTTTTCAAACTGTTGCTGTGACAGTGACTTCAAAAACAGATTGATAATTTTATGCTACTCCCTTAATCTGTCAAGCTTCTATCAAGCTCCAGATCCAATTGCAGCTATCCCTTCCCTTACTTTAAGGCCTGCTGTTGCAAAAGTATAGATCTGATATACTTTGTTGATGCTTACACTTCCCAGGAATTGAGAATATTCGGTATCCTTATAGCAGCTTTCTGAATACTGAAAGACTGACAGTCTATTACAACACATATTGTAATAGTACCCTCTATGAAGTTTTTCAATATTTAATGAAAAGAGAATATTTCCACACTATCTAGTGGATATAGTAAGAAAATATAAGAAGTATTTTATAAGGATTAAAATTTGGAGATAGAAACCCTACTTCTGTTTTTTATGTATCTTCAATTTTTATTTTCTCAAAAGAATGCATGTTATAAATCAAGATTCAGGTTCAGACATCTGACAGTTTCTATCTTTCCTACTGGCCTCTGAGTGTCATTCCCTCCTTGATACATACATATATTCAGACCCCTTTTTGCATATTACATATTGCATATTACAGCAGTAGACAGTATAGTGTGTGTGCTCACGAACATGCACACATGTACATGCCAAGGAATAGAAAATCTTTGAATTCAGCCTTGTTGAAAGTTGAAAACAACTGATATGGCTAAGTAAGATTCTTTTTTATATCTTCTAATCACATCTTCCCCTGTGCCTTCTCTCTGAAACTTTTAGGGAGAAAAGAGGATTTTTCTGTAGAAAAAGGATATTTCTATACCATTAATAAGTCATGGAGATTTTAATTTCATTTCTTTAGTATTATCAAGTAGCATAGGGTCATATCAATTAGAGTTGCATAATGTCATACTATTTCTAGAGTTCCTATGTGTGTAGCTCCCATTATAGCCAAATTAAAAATGGATCGCTGATCTCTAAAATAATTTTGACAGTAGAAAGAATTAGTGTTTACTGGAAAGAATATAAACAAATAAAGCATTCTTTTTCTATGGTTTTGAGTTTAATACTAAGGAAGTTTTGTTAGCACATAACTCTAAATGAGCATGACAGTTTAATTTCCCAGTTTTACTTATTTTTTTCTAGCAATTTATCTTGTTTTAGGATGTAGAATGTTAATTTGAGAAAAATATTATAAGCATYTGGAAGAATTAAAAACAAAGACAGATGAAAATCTACTCCTGGGTCCTTATTTCCATCTGAGTAGTCACCAGTCCTTTTCCACTGTGCAAAGCCAATCGAAGGATCAGAGCCTTCCTCTTATGAACTGCAAAATGTTGTTGTCTAGACTGTTGCATGTATTGCAACATTTTAAATGTAGACCATCTGAATTTATGTGAAAGAAGATAATCATAGACATATTTCTGAACAACTGTGAACTGTTAAATATTCAAAAAAAAAGTGATTTTGTTTCTTAATGCTGCTTAGTGACTGGGCTTTATTTTACTTTATGCCACTATAAAATGAAATGCATTTGATTCTGTTCAGCAGGCATAATTTATAGCCCAAAGAGCATAGTTCAGCATGGTTTCCTTTCCCTATCCAGTCTCCAGGAAAAAAAAATAGAAATCATCCAAAAAAGAGAGAAAAAAAAAGCGAAAAGCCAGAAACWGCTGAACTTACACACTGCTGAGAAAGAAAAGCCATATGGTCCAGTGGTTAGAGACAAATTCAAGGGCAAGAGGATCTTTATTTTGACTTCTAAGCTAGATGGTCTGTTTGTTATGTGATTTTTCGGCAAGTCCCTCAGAAAACTCTGCTAACGTAATGGGTAAAACAGACGGACATCACTATTAGCCACATATTACCATATTTGAGCTGAACTGTTCTGGTTAAATAAATATCCAAAGTCCTTTCAAATATTCATAATTTCCTTAAAAAAAGGTTAGCTGAGTACAACGAAATGCAGATTTCTCAGATTTGGGAGCAGAAATTGTATAGGATAGAGAATTGTAATAACAAAAGAAAATACGAAGGATAAGAAACAAAAGATAACACTAATCTTAAGAACCCTCTTATAGTTGCAGAAGAACGGATAGAAAACAATATCATATCAGTAGATGAAGAACCAGTTTAATGAATAAAGAATAAAATAGAAACTATCCTCCAGAGCTAAGAGCCATGTTTTCATTCAGTCATGTCGGTATGAATCCAGAATAATTTCAGTAGTTGATTCGAATGGACTAGGTTTACATTAGGACTGTGGGGCTAATGTTTCTATCATATGATACTTTTGGATCCAGAGGAAGAAAAATAAACATAAAAAGGGTAATATTCTTGCTATCTGCTATATTTAAATGCTTAAATTTTGATAGCTTTATTTTATATTTGCTGCAAAACAAACTGCTGTTTGGTGAACAGTAGTTTGCTTTCTTCCAGTTCATTGAGGGCCCTTTCTCTATGCAGTATGTGGGAGAAATTCATAAAGAGATCAAAATTCAAGATAAAGYAAGCCCTGCCATATGGCCTAACTCCACCTGCAAACTTCTGGGCCTCCAAATCCGTCTCATAATTTCCTAATGTGTCCAGGAAATAACAAATATTTTCTCACATATTCATTAGGAAAGAATTCATAGCATGTCTGAGCTTACTATAAAAAGCTCTGTGAAGTTTTCCTGCAAATCTCAGGGCTATACTCAAGATTGTTGTGTTACCCTCGTACTAAGGTAATATTTGCATGTTGTTTCATAGCGTGGCATAAAGGATGGTAACTGCGTTTTCCCCGAGTTTATAAGCTTTTCTGTTTGTAGACCTGTTTGTGTGCGTATGTGTGTATTATTCAAAAATAACTTTGAAATATGTTAATGGATTCTGTTCAGAGACTGAAGAGACCAGCAGTGATGCGTGCAGCAGCATTTCGGTCACTACGCTGGAGCGTTTGATTTTCTCGGGGAACGGAACTCAGGATTCCTTAGTCATAACATTTCTCTGTTTCTCTGCTTTCATCAAATGTCTCTCAAACTCACTTCTTTCCACTGTTGTTTTGTGTATGAGATGTTAACCTATCATTATGATCAGCTACTCTGTTAGCCTACGTGTATGGCAATTCTAAAGGTTTCAACTCTTCTAATGCCTCTTAAAAAAGAAAAGGTAGTAAATTACATATGAAGGGGTTAAATGACAGAACTAAGGCTGCAATTTGAAGTGCCCAGAAGTTAAGGAATGACAGATTAAATTGCATGGATAAGCTTCAATTAAGTCCTGTTATGTATCTTTTATTACAGGCTGTACTATTTTTCCACCAAATCTTGCCTCTTCAATGCCCAGGATGGATCTGTTGAGCAAAATAAGTAGGGATATGCAGTGGAGGATACAATTGTTTGTAGGACTCTTGATTCACCTATGCGCAAATGGAAAAGTATATAATTAATRAGTCAGGATAGCTCATGAATAAAAAAGTAGTTTCTGTTGTCAAGGCAATTTGACTCTACTATAGATTCAGAGTTTAAGCCTGACTTTAATACATACTGGCAATGGGATGTTTAACAAATCGTTTGAAACAGACTTTTAGCAGTGTTGATTTGTGTTTGTTTTCTTCTTTTTCTAAYGATATGCCCAATTTTTGTATAGTTATTCTGAAACCCTTGAAACTGACTGTCAAAAGAGCTGAAGGCTGATACTTTGAAAAAATCAGGTCACAGTATTTGAAATTTTTGAATATTTTTAGGTGGCTCCTTGTGTTGCTCATCTGTAACATGGGGTTATTACCTCTCTTCTATTAYGAAAAAACCCACAGTGGTGTTTTCATTGTCATATCAGCTTGATGCAGATCACTGTGGCATATGATATTAATATCTTGTCAATTAAATCATCAAACCATCCTGTACATCTGAAGATGAAGCAGCTTCAACGTGAGGGTCAGGAGGGGGAATATAAGTAGAGTCCTAGCTGACAGGGAGGAGKAGTATTTGAGGGAAGTAACACTGCCAAYAGTGAAAGCAGAATTTCATTTCTCTTTCTATTCTTTTAGGGAAAAAAGAAGCCTATTGATTTGTCCCAGTTTCACGGTTTTATGGGCTGAGCACACTTCTGTTTATGGGACAGAGCGGAAATGCCTTTGGATCAGGTTCAAATAGGGCAACTGAGTAACAGCCCCTTCTGTTAGTTGACGTGGGCTGTCTATGAAATATTGGGGTTTTTTGTAAGATTGCCCTGTTGTTAATTTCATGTTTTATGAGGAGCATTCGCTAGAGAAAGACAGGAAAAATCCACTCCTGGGGATGATAAAGCTTGTGGGAAAATTAATCACCTGGATCTGCTATATGGTTATCTAGAGAATGCAGTTTTGACCCATATATGTTAGTATTTTTAAGGATTCAAAGAGCAGATGGTATTGGCTGGCAGTCCGCTAAGACAAGTAAAGGCGTTTATAATGTTGCAAGGTTATGGAGGTGACTTCAAAAGCAAAGGATTTAGAAGTGATAAAAAGTACAGAAAATAGTTGAGATAGTAATAAAACTGCATCCTTCCAGAGGCGATATCTTTTTTTTTTTTTTTAATGTTGTCTGATTGCAAATTAAGGTGGAAAAAAAATTAACCCCAGGCATAAAAGCATATTCAGTCCCTACATCASTGGTTTCCAGAACAAAAACCTTGGTCTTTGATTTTAGATTTGATTTTTTTTTCCCTGCTGGTTGCCATACAAAGAGATATAGCTCAATAAAATGAAAGATCCAGTGCACTGTGGTTCATATTATTGGCCTGAAGGAATTCTTAGTCAGGTTAATGGATTTGATGGTTTTCCCTTCATTGATTTTTAAGATGATTATATTTTATTTATAGGCGAGAAAATAATAGTTAATCTTAGATTTATTGAAAACTTATTACAAGACTGCACGAATTGATAATGATAACAATACATTTAGGGAAGCCAGACTAGCCCTGTCTTTAATCCCTTAAGTGCTGACGTGACGCAAACCTATTGGCTTGAAATTAAACGTATTTTTACGGACACCTGTATTCAGAATAGAAAGAGCTATATTTTTTTTGCTTCTATGAAAGATTTCATTACATGCAGCAATGATACACATCAGGTGTTTCTTTTGTGAAAACAGAATGTGAAATATCGAAGAGCTGAAAGCTCATGGATAGCAGCATGTTGTCCTCTGGAGGCTATAAGATCTGATTTCTAAGTCAGCCAAGTCATTTGTCAGATAAAAAGCCTACTGGTCAGCCATAATTGTGTCCAGAGGTTTGAATCTTAAACCATAACATGTGGGTTGCAAATTTACAGTGGAATTTGGAGAGCAGCATGAACGGCAGCTCGTTGTAACTCAGAATTCAGTGCCTTAAGACTGTTATAATTTGTTTTATGTTCTAAATGAGTTCAGGGACCCTTTTTATTTTTTTGCAAGCCGACAGATGATAACAAAAGGCGTAACATAATTTTACAGTATAAGGCTATAACGTGGCGTTAGTCCCTCAGTAGCACTGAATTTCAGTATTCAGCTCATCTTACAATAGTGCATTGAATTGGGTGGCTAAAGACGGCGAGGTGCTGAATCAAAGTTACGCCTCAGGCAACCAAAAGCCCTTGTTACACRGTCCTAATGTGTGGTGAAAGTTCTAGAGTGGCATTATATTCTGACAAAAAAAAAAAAAAATCACTTCTCAGCACTTTCATTAGTCATAATGATCCAGATCCAGTACATTTCTGTGGGGTAAACTAGCAGAAAGACCAGTTTGGGAATGTGCAGCAGATTCTGTGGAAAACAAAGTGAGAAAAAAGGAGAGAGATCAGAACACAGCAATTACTGTTAAATTTTTCATGCTTATAATGCATTATCTCAAACTGGCACTGCCGTTAATGGCTATATAAGGCCTCTGACTGGACACCTACATTAATTTTAGAGCTCCTCTATTGTTTTGCTTGAAGCAAAATTTGACATCAACACGATGTTTCACCTTAGATTGAACTTAGTGGGGAAACAACATGAAAGTAAATTAAAACCCCTGCTCGCTTCCCACCACTTTTGCAATAACATCTTTTTACTTTACACCAAAAGCTGTCTAAAATCTTTGGAAGAGATCTCCAAAAGGAAAAGCTTTATTTATTTTTTATTTTTTTTTATAACTTCCTCTGCCTGATTCAAAGATGCACCCATGGCAATATATTAGGAGTTTAAGTAATATACAAAAATAATTAGATGTGGTTTGTCTGTAGTTTTTTTCTACACTGATGAGTGCACGTGTTGCACAAAATAAAAAGGAAGAACAGAATAAAGAGTTGGGGGGCAGAGCTCTTTGTAGGTGCAGCCCATACAAGCCTAAGTGTATAGCAAGAGAAGACTACTGATGTAAGAGAGGGAGCTGCATGTACTGACTCTGTAATTACCACATGTGTATGCCGTATTTTCCTGTTGGGAAAATACAGCTGTCAAAATAGATTCACAGGTAGTGTGTGAATTGGGGACTGTGGGACAGGAAAAAAGGGCAGAGGTTGAACAAAACCACCAGAAGTTTGGCCTCCAGATTTGGCTAAAATAAGAGGTGATCTGAACTGTTGCCCAGAATTCAAACCGAAAGAGAATTGAACTTGTCAGAAAGTTCAAAAAATATTTCCTATTTTCATGCACCTCTGCACTTCCTGGTTCTACTTGGTTCTCTGAGTCAAAGGGCCAAGGTAAAATTAAAAAGGCTGATCATGCACTCTCTACTGACATAGGCTCAAGTGAAAACAAGGAACACAAGAAACTTCACGTGAAGGCCGCTTTCATAGGATTGCTAGCTAAATATTGCAGATAATTAAATTAGGTTGGCTAAGACCTGGAAAATTCATCAAAACTAGATCTGTTTGATTTCCCCCATAATTTAGTGTAAAACAATTCTGCTCATTTTCTTCAAACAACTGCAATTTTATAACAAGTTGATTAGCTGTGAGTGCCAGAGTTTTAAACCAGTGTGGATTCCATGGACCAAGATTAAGTGAGCCTCCTCTTTYTTTTCCCTCCTTCTCCTCTTTTTTCTTAAAGGTATTACATGAAAGAGAACAACTGCGGCATTTGCACATGCAGCACAAACAAAAGCCTTGGCACTACTCGAAATGCATAAGCTGGAGCATATGTGCAAATCTTTGCTGGATTGTGCCCAAAGGGTGCATCTATAAAGAACTACAAGTATAAAATACTGAAATCACTTGCACATGTGCTATTTAGGTCATTATCTATATCAATTCAATGCAAAAGGTATTTGGGTTCTTGTGTATCTATTTATAGACTTTGTCCAAGATTTGAGAGAACTTCCTGTGAACTATTGTTAATTGACTGTTGCTTACATGTTATTTGAGGAGGAGAATGATGAAAAGAGAATATGGAGAAAAAATATTAAGTAATAAAGTATATCCTGCTGTAATGTTATGAAACATTCATCTAACTCTAGGGATCAGAAGAAAAGATGATCTGGGGGTGGGGAGTAAGAGGATATCCTTTCCTAAGTCCTTGGAGTTACATACTTATATCTTAAAACTTTTTTAATAAATAATATTTACTATCTCCTTTGTGACTGTGAGGAATTTGTGTTTGCTTTCATACCAAGAAGAGAGAATTATTTTGATCTGCTGTATTTATACTTTTTTTGCCCTTTTGCCCTTTGTTACTAATTTAGAAACATTTCCATAGCTATACAGTTTACCTCTGGGGTCAGTAGTGAATAAGATCTCAAAACACTGTTGATAAGAATTAATATTTTACAGTGTAATTTCCTGATTAGGAACCTGAGGCAAAACCACACAATTTCTAGAAAATTGCTCTGATCTTTAGAAATTAGAATAACAATTTTTAAAATAGAAAATATAACAACAATAAGTTAGAAAAAATAGCAMACGATTTAGAAAAATAATTTAGAAAGTAGCTGTAATCTCTCTTTTGGTGAGTCCTTTAGGTAGGTTTTCAGTGTTGCTGAGGACCTGATTTATCCCAAATTGAAAAAAAACCCAAATATTTGGAGAAATCTTTGTAAATCTGTCCAAAGGAATTTCATAAGAAAGAACATAAGAGTTTTCATTTTCTTTATYCAAGTAAGCCATCAAATGTAATTTTCTCAGCTTATAAATTTCAATAAAAATTCAATATTGTAAAATGCATCATAGCTATCTGCACTTAAGTTGTAATGAAGCAAATAGAAAGTAAAAAGAAAATAATATAAAATAATTATGCAGAGACTGTTAAGGATGTAACAAATATAGCAAACTTCTATGGGCAAAAAGACAACAACCTTCCTATTTTCCTCCATATGCATTATATTAATTAAAAATAGTAAGTCTTCATTTGAGAAGATCTGAGTTTACTTTCTTTCTTAAACAGCAAAGATGGAAGAGAAACCAATCTGGAGGATTAGTTGCATGTTTGAAAAAGATCATCTACTATGACAAGGATGAATGCCACAGCATAACTTTGTGTAAAAAGATTTAACAAATTAGACAGCAGCAAGAAATTGAATTATAAGCAAGTAGTTTCCTAAATCTAGTCAGAGTTTTGAAGAAAGTGACAAATTTCATACTGAGCTCTGGAAAACTGAGTATAAAATTCCAACTCTATAAATTTCTAAGGTATGCATGAGAGGTTGCAGAAAGCGATTCATCACTTAAAGAGAAAACATACCTCAGCAGTTGTGGATTGTTTCAGCCAAATGCTCAAGCAATTAAGTTAATAATTAGTAAGAGATTAGACAAATAATGTAACATATTGCACTGAAAAATACCTGCTTAAATACTCATGATTTTGCATAGATGGAACCAAAAAAAAATCCAAGCAACATTTTATTTCTCCTGGGTATATATGCAGCTGGGTTTATACTATTTTCATAGGCCTAGAGTATACAACTTGTTTCTGTCTTTTGTAATCTTCTATTGAGCTACAGTATTAATACTAACAGTAATAATAATAGCAGTTATAATAAACCCTAAAACTCTATTCATTCCTTTGCTACAAGTTATTTAAGCAGTTGCTGATAGTGGCGTTTACTGCATCTTCTGTCGTTGTGACTCTTCCACTTGTGTCCATTTGCTTTCAGTGTTTTCCTTTCCTCAGCAAGTATGCAATCATTTATCAAAGAAGCCAATTTTGCTAACACTAGCTCTTTTTTTACACACTCTTTTCTTTATCAGTATGAATATAAAATTTTTCTAATTTTTTTGTTAAATTTGAAACAAACACCCGTTTAAATAGTCATGAAAGACATACTGCATGGTATTTCTGAATGTTATGTGATTGATCTGCATAGTTTTCTTGCCATTATTTTGTATTTTATTCTACCAAAGGAAGGTGAGGCAGAGGGGTCATTTGCCTTTTATTATTTGCCCGTATTTTGAAAAGGTGGGAATACAGTTTCTTATGCTAGATAGGCAATCCAGTTGTGCCAGCTTGTCAGCGTTGTTGAGTGTGCATAGGGAACGTACAGGGAAAGCACTGGAGATGACAGAGGCAGAAGCAAGTATTCGTTAGGCAGAGCATGGCTTACCGAGTGGAGCAGTATGGATTAAGTTAAACAAAGAAAAGAGCACACTCTTAATGCTAAACCTGACTTGTCAGGCARTAGAAAATAATTTTTGTGATTGTTACACATTGTTTCAAAATTATTTTTCTTAGAGCTTCTGAGCAAACTTTTGCAAATAAATGCTATGTGGTAGTAACTTTGTTATGCAGATTCTTCTGTAAAGAGAATTGTATAAGAGTTTGGGTTTGATCTAGACATTCAAATAGGCTCTTAAAAACTAAACATTTACATTATCTTACAAATTCTATTAAAAATAGTTTAAATGCTGCATGTGCATTTCTGTTCCAGGACAGGTGCTTATGTATAAATACAGCRTTACCCTTAGAATATAGGCGTACTCACTTTACCATCTTTTCTTTCCCCCTCCATCCCTTGGGAGAGCTTCCCAAGAGGGAGTAAAAATAGTTATTGCTTGCAAGTGTGAATGTGTGTATCACCATTCATAAACTAAAGAAATGAGCACTGGTTCAGGGATAAACTATTTAGATAGGCCCCCCTCTGACTTTCTGCTTAATTACCCCTTTTGTTTGTGTAGGTTGCACAATTTTATGTACAAGTAATTTTTAAAGTGTGAACCTCAGCACTCATCTCATATTATTGTTATAAAACTTCATGATATATGTGTTTTTTTAAAAAATATAGTTTAAATCATGTTTTTCCATTTTTGTTTTTAGATAGGAGGGATTTTCTGTTTTACACGTMTATAACATCTACATTTCATTCTCTGTTTTTGACAGTATTGTAGCCTAAGGAACAGTTGGAATTTCCTTTTATTCATAAATTCTTATTTTCAGAAAAATTCTTGCAACAGATATTTTTACAACAGAAAGAGATTAATTAAATGATACCAATTGTAAAGACCTTTGTTGCCTTTRGTTTGTCAGGTTAAAAGTGAATAATGTTGATGGATAGAGATTGAGGTTGTATTAAATCACAGCCCTTTCTTAATCCTTTCCTCTCTCTTTGAAATACAATATAAACAGCACATTCCATACAGCTCTTCCATCAGACAGGTGTTCATAATCTTCTCTTGACAGTGCAAGGGTCAGCGAATATGGTGTATTATASAAGAATGCTGAACCAACAACAAAACAAAACAAAGAAATCCCAACCCAGCAACCAAAACCATAATACTGGGTTAATATTTAGAATCTTCTGCCAAAATATTTGAGGTTTGTATTATCTTTCTTCATCTTATTTGGCACAAACTCTTCTTCCTGTAATTCTCTTAATAAGATGTGCATAGAACATTTTCATTACATGTAGTTTAGTCTGCAGTGCAAATGCTGTTTAGTCTTTTTTTCACAAGCTGCTTACAAAGCCAAAACCCACAGAACTACTGGAGAGAGTCCAGTTGAAGTGAGGACTGCAGCTCTCTGATTTAAGAACGGAAAGGAGGAGGAGACAGGGTTCACCACTGTCCTATGTCTTCATTGCAGCTCAGTTTTTATCCAGCCTGTTTAATGTGTGGATTAGTGGGAGAGTGGAGAATAATCAGTGTGGAAYAGACTGGCTGGGCACCAGGGTGAACTGCTATGCAAAAAGTATATGTCCTGGGATTTGCGCAAAATCCTCTACAAACTGAGAAAACCAAGAACCTGTAAAACCTCCCCTGTCCAGATGAAGCAGCTCCTCTTTGGCTCGGTACAACAGTAATATAAAATTTTCTGCTAGGCATTTGGTGACTTTTAAGGTGGTGGTCTTCTTACGTGGAAATATATTACTTGGCAGAGAAAGTAGCACAAGAAGAATCAGTTTTTAAAATGACTAAGAATAAATAAGTAGAGCTGTAGAAAAGCTCCAGTCTCCAATTTCCATGAAAAAGAATGTGAGAGTTCCATTCACAGAAGAAAATAGACATTACCCAAGTGTTTCAGTTTCTGGGAATGCACTCACATTTTCTATTTGTCATTATTATTAAATAGACCTTTTCTTAATAACCATCTGTATGTAGTTCTTGCACTGATTTTGAAGAATATATTGTGTTTTTAAATCTTCAGTGAAAGTCAGAATGTAGTTTCCATGCTTGTTTGGAAAACCATGCTGGACCAAGGGGTTGTAATAGAGGAATACAGTATTTTTTACATCAGCTAAGGGCTATCACTTTGAACCAGATTTTTTCCATTGGAAGCTGAATGGCAGCTTGAACTGAACAGTATGTTTGAGTTACAGATGATGCCTTCTAACTCCTTTCTCATATGATTTGTAGAAGTCAACAGATTTGTGACAGAGATATTAATAAGCTATCTTGATGAGTTCTAATTACAGCAGTGCCTTCCTATGTTGATCTAATTCAAAATGTTTTTCTTCCCACTCCAAACTCTTAAGTTGTGTAGAATATGCACTGCATGTGTTGCAGTGAAAGTATTTCAAAGTTAGTCTGAAATCAGTTTTGAGTCCTTATGGTTTCTAGAAATGTAGACAAATAGTCAAATCTTTCTTTCTTGATTCATAACTTCATACATACTTAGGTGCTGCCCTCTGCATTCCTAAGTACAGAAGAATGTAGCTCAAAATATTGGGTTTCTAATTTCTGCTTTTTTAAATTCTATTCTAATTGTGACTTCCTAGAAATGCTTTTGACTTTTTGAATGCTCCTTTTATGAGGAAGAGGGTTGGTAGTGCCTACTATGGAATAAATAGTACTGGAGTTCTACAGGAGTGTGAAAAAAAATCAATGTATTTAATTTAAAGCAGAGAGGTAATGCATACAGACCCAACAGATTTTCATCAAAAATCAAATAGTATTTTAACATCAGCATGTTCCCAGGATTTGAGCATTTGGGAACCCTCTACAGCCTCAAGATGATAAATGATTAAGTATTCCTGTTGGATCATTTCTAAATAAGTAATACCCCATAACCCTTTTATTAAATACGTAGGCTTCACAGATGCTCTCTTTTAATCAACTGATTATTGATCTGTACGTGACATCACTCTAGCAGATGATCTGTCTTCCAACGATCATTCGTAAGTASGAAAATACAAGGAAAGACTTGGGGTCCACAAGTTTATCAGTTATTTTTGGAAAATTTCTATTATTTTGGTACAATTTTGTATCAGATCA
This sequence comes from Rhea americana, assembly GCF_003343005.1. Classification (NCBI taxonomy): domain Eukaryota; kingdom Metazoa; phylum Chordata; class Aves; order Rheiformes; family Rheidae; genus Rhea; species Rhea americana. The sequence continues at coordinate 107,397 of NW_028185927.1, forward strand.
GTARTCTCTAGAATTTACCTAATTTCGTCCCTGTCTTAGTTTACATTTTCCTACTCTCTCTTTATAGTCGGTGTGCTAAAAATGCAAGGTCTTATTGAGTGTTACCACTAAAACTGAATAAACAGACATATTTCAGTAGCCAWGTTTGACAAATTCAAAACAACACTTTCTTCTTTCTTACTAATACATCTCCAGTTTATTATTTTGTCATTTTATAAGTCATTAGAAATGGTATTTTAAAATATTGATTATATAGCTTCAAGTGTATTATTGTGTTGTTTCTTGGGCAATTTGTGCAAAATGGACTCTTCTCGGCAGCAGCACGTTCCTTTGCTTTGTCCTCTTCTTAATTCAGCTCTCCTTCATTAAAGAGGCAGATTTTGGTGCTATCTTTCCAATGCAAAAACAAAGAGAATCGAGCAAAACTGTAGATCTGTAACTACTTGAATTTCAGTGTTATTTGAAGCCCAGAAAGCAACAGAATGATCAAATGATAACTTACCAAATACATAATTTATTCAAAATTTATAGCTTTTAGGGAAAGTTGGCACAAAAGCATGATTTTTGAAGAGAAAAGGTACATATTTTTAGCAAACCACTTAAAAAATATTGAAGATTTAACAAATTTTACTAAAGGCCATATGTTATATTGGATCTATTTCCTTGTTACTGCTCATGGTTTGACACTTGTTGAGTAAACTGATGTTAATATAACATTAGGAAAAATTCCCCTCCTGAGAGGAAAACTAGCTAAGCAAAGCGATATTTAATGTTTTCTGTGATATTTACTTAACTAAAATGGATGATTAGAAGTTAAACAGAACAGAGGTTAATGATCTTTGTTATTGGTATTATAAAAATTAAGAAAGAATAAAATAGGGTTAATGATGTATCCCATTATTGTTATTGTGGGGATTAAACACATGCTGTTGTCCGCTACGCTGAAAAGATGGGCCCCAAGCTGTGAGTAATTAGCAAAATAATATTATTGTCTAACCTTATGCTGTAATTAATTACTCTGAGTACAGTATTTTTCAGTGTTTTTTCTAAGTGCTTTAGGTAAGTCCCAAGAATTGTACGTAAAAATGRTGGAAATAAACTTGTATCTGATTTCGTTCAGCCTGTATATGGAAACTGTTATTTATTGCATAAATGCAAAATGAAGTAGAAAAATAGGTGGGAGAAAAGTTGATTAGTTTGTARAATACCCTGAATTTGTTCCTCATACCTAAAGGAGGTCCTTGTGGCTGATCTGTCATATCCTGTTTTCCTTTTCTTTTTGAATATTTATATTGCAGCAAAATGCCCAGTGGGAATAATAATAATAAAAAAAAAGATATCAACTGGGGAGATGAAGCTATGAAGCTATCTATTTATTATTGGTTGTTTCTGTTATGATTTTGTGTGTCAACCCAGAACAAGACCTTATTGTGCTAGGCTCTTTACAAACACAGAATACCAGATGGTCCCAGCTCTAAAGAGCTTATAATCTGAATCAACAGGGTGAATCATGAGGCATAACATAAAACAGTAGTGTGAACAATGTGATGGCAGCAAATGTTACATTAGTTCCACAATTTCTTGCTGAAAGCAAGGAGGGAGGGTTGAGTGTGTTTACTGGTGGATTAGGGCTAATATGGCGATGGCGACCTTGTTAGCACTTCTCAGCGCTGTGAACGCTTCTGATGATGACACGGGGAAGCAGCCTCATGGCTGCACACTCCCTTCCTCCCCCTTCAAATTGCTGCTGCACCTCTGTCTGGAGGAGGAGAGAGACATGGAAACGAAGAGGAGGGCAACTGATACGGGTATGAAGAATATCTATGAAACTGCTGTAGAGGAAGGACAAGTCTGGACGAAAAGACTAACCATATTTTTAGCCAAAGCACGCTCTCCAGTTTGACAAGTTCTGATTCACTCTTCTGGAGTCTCTCATTGCCTTGTTTTACATTAATAATCAATGGTCATAAGAAGAAGAAGCCATGTGAAAACCTCTACTTTGGGAGSTGTTTTTGGGTGGTGCTCCTGTTCCTGCATAAAGTAGAGAATGGAAAGACCCTATTCCTTGCAGAAGCAATGTCAGGTTTGTTTTCTGAAATACCTTAATCTGCAGCTCTGTATGAARCTTTAGAATAATCTCAAAATTATTTGACTTGTCCATTACATAAAGAGCTTAAGACAGGTCTTTGTACTCCCGGTGTCACCTCATGTTTTTTTCTGTCCTGAACACTTTTATAGGACAGAAAATACATCTGTATTTCAGCCAGTCCCTTCATTCAACCAGTGCTGCTTCTTTATGTTAATGACAAGTATACTAGCAATGCATTTTGACAAACAAGGAATATGGAGATGCCACAGTTGCTTGCTGAGCAAGAGTAGGTAGAATTCCAGAATGCTATATCAAAAGTGTCTTTTTGAATGTTCAAAACATCAAAAGTAGAAAGCCTCCCSAAACTTACAGAGTTGTTAGGGATGTAGGAGAGAATATTAAGATAGATGTGAAGATGTCAGATGATAATTTTTTKATTTATGGATTTAAAAAATCTAGATTTAGTTCAGAGACAATCAAATAATTTCTTTCTATTTTTCTRCAATTTTGTCCAGGGAAAGAGATAAGAGTTGTTTATTTTTCTGAAGGTACTTCATATTTCATCTACTTTGGGAATGAAATAGATTTTAACTTGAGTTGGTAAACCCCGCAAGACTTTCACGCGGTGCAGGAAGCGGGCAGTTCTGTCAGCCCCTGTTCCTGCCCGCTCAGCCACGCATTAGTGTCTTCAGGCATAAGGCATAATCCAGATCCATGGAAGTCAGCCTGTAACATCAGCAGGTTTTGTGTCAGGTCTACAAATACAGGGTGGGGAGGGAACCCACTAAAATGATTGCAGAGCCCTGCCAGAGACAGCAAATATTCTTGACCAGCGGTCGTGGACGTGCAGCCGTTTCAACATTGCCTGGTATGTAATCACGTCTTCAGAAATGACACCAAACGTTTGAACAGATAGCGCCCTCTTTGCACGTTCACAGCACCCTTCAAGGTCAAAGGGAGATTCAAGCATATGARGAACGTAGTCTGTAGCAATACACATATTTTCTGATCGCTTACGTAGTTCTCCGTAAGAAGTGTGTGGACGTTATCCACATATAATGGGTTTGAGAAGCAGCTGTAGGTTGGTAAAAATACCACTGTCTGTCTTTTCTCTGTGAAATTTTCCCCCACTCTTTTTTTCACAGATGAACAAGAAGAGCCTAGAATAAAATACAGCAAATCACAAAGCTTTTTTTCTTGCTCAAAAGTCATGCCATAATTCATAAGCCTCTAATAGAGCCATCAATTCTATCATAAAGCATAAGAGCAGAGCGGAATATAGGTTAAGAGGTATTTTGTGGAGGTTCCCTTGACAGGTGGGTAAACCAAGATATGACTGACTTACAWGAACAAAAAATTCAAAGTATTTGTGAACAATACTGCCCAGGGCTCTGTATCAGCTTTAAGGGACATATGCACTGAGTGAGTTAAAACATAAGTGGCACTGACCTTTCACATATGACAAAGGCATCGCCAAAACCCAAGAAAATAGAAGAAAAAGTGAAAAGGATTTCTACAGTTCTATAGCCGTACATACTTACCGATAGTGCTTTTATTTAGTCAGGCATAAGAAAAAATGGGAGCCTACAAAACATAGAGTCTGTCCTCTCCCCACTGCCAGTGAGTGGATAAAAGTATATGAACATTCAATTTAAATTGAATTTGCTCAATTGAAAGAGATAACTCCAAATGATATAAAATAGGCAGTTAGATAAGGACCTAAATGAAAAGAAATGATTTGAAATCAACCATGAATGGTTCTCCCAGCTTTATATTGTATGTGTGGTAAAATTAGGTTCAAGTTTTAAAGGTACAGTAAGAATTGCTCCTACATATTTTTGGTAATTTACCTTAATATTGAGAAAAGGTTATGTAATTGCAATTGCAGGGAGCTTAATATTTGTTTTCAAAATGTTGATTTTCTTTTAAAATTCTGGACTCTTATATTTTGTTTTTTTCAACATAAATTTGTATTAACAATCTCTTTTACCTAACTTCCACAGTTTTCTCTTTTAAACTCTTTTAAACAAACTAAAGCAGTCAAAATATCAAAAGTGTCTCACATATATTTCAGGTCTGCTAAAAATAAGCTTTTTGAATATGTATTATCTAATATCTTGAAGAACTTTCACTGGAGGCATTTTTGATGCAAAGAAGTCCTCAGAAAAAAAGACAAAAGATGAAAAATGTGTAGTGTTTATTTTTGATTTCTTTAAAAGTTTTTTTTTAAGGAACACTTTCATAAAGCTGATGCTGTCCAAGTTTATGCCATTTTTTTTATTTATTAGGAACSATTTTATTTATTAGGAACCACTTCTGACTCAAAGCTGAAATTTGAACTGGTTTTGATATGTTTCCTGTGCATAAGATGTCCCAGTTTTTAAACATTGTACGTGGAAAAAATAATTTCAAAAAGGAATGTACTTCCCACAACATTCTGAAAGTTGTGGAGATAAGTTTATTTATCCCTTGCCTTCTACATTTTTTACTCCTTTTTCCCTCCCTACTTTCAAGGGACTGAGGAATGAGTAGTATGAGCACAGAAATCAAATACTTCTTTTCTCCACTAATATCTGTGTATTAGCAGGAATGAAATCCGAAAAGAAGAAATTATAACTCAAAAAGAATTGGTAAATGGAAACTGGAGAAGAGGGGAAGGTGCTGAGAAACTGTCAGGATCAAGAAGAAAAATAATCTGAAGTAAGATAAGTGAAACAGGGTGAGACTGGTGATTTGTGGGAAATAGGCAACCGTTCGAAAGTTCCCAGAAATTGTATTATCATTGTAATATATCTAAATGCATGAGTAATTTTTAAGCATGTAACTTACATACTTCAAGTTATTTTTTCCACTAAGTGTACAACATCTATTTATATGACCATAATTCCCCATTTCTGATACTCATATTTTTGTTGTGTCTCTCATTTGGGATTGCTGCCAGGCAGCTTAAGTTCTAGTGCCATATGAACTCTGTCCTCATGGAACAAACCTACCAGGGAGGCTATTCAGGAAACACTGCTAATTTATCCTCTGTGTAACATATGGGTTTCTATCACTTCTKGTCGTTCATCGGGTTTTAGATCTTTTATAGTTTGCCAGCGCTGGGAATCCTGATCACTGGGTCATCTATAGAGCATTACAGTACGAAGAAATAATGAGATTCTAGGAGGATGGAAGCCATAGGTACATCTGCAATGTAAGCAAGCAGAGGAAATGTCCATCTTATAATTATTAGCTATTCCTTTAACTATGAAATCATCTGCTTACAAAATGTCCTGTTTTTTTGTTTTGTTTTGTTTTCTAGTGTAGGGTAATGACATGTCAAACACCAGTTAAGTTACTGAGGAGCTATTTCTATTTCTTTTGCATAGTGCCTGCCTCTCTGAATGATCCTGGAAAAGTAAGGGGACTTTTCCTTAAGAAATATGTACTGAATATAAATAAAGATACCACTGACTATTTCTGATTAATTGTTTTGATATCAAGCCAAATGTTCAACCTGTGTTGTTTCACAATGCTGTTCACTCTTTTTGAACTGTACAAGACAGCTTTCTCAACAATATTTGAATTTCTTTGATTAATGGGTGCTTGCATAAAACATATTTTGTCAACTTGCTTCCTCTGTTGAATACCATATATTTAGGTCTATGTTTCCAAAATAATCCATGAATTATTATGTTAGCTACAATATACATTGTGCAGCTAAAGCCTCYCTCACCTATTTAAAAATATAGGGGGTATAATATCCTAGTGAGTAGGTTGGCAAAATAAGAGTGATGGCAATAAATTAATCCTATCRCTGGAAGTGAGCCAGTGTAGATTTTGTACACTCAGTTTAACTTCAGTGTGCAAAACATAACTCTCACTTGAGTTTGGTCAAGCATCCCTTGGTGATCTACGAAGTAATCATAATTTTTAGCTTCAGTTTTGGGCCTTGTGATAAACACCAAAATGGTTTGAACAAGATTTAAAAAAATGATTTCCAAGATATCAGATCTTGACTTGCCTCAGATAAGCTTGTTTTCCAGATAATGGATGTTTAGYACCTCCTCCAAATCAAACTCTTTTACCTAGTTGTGCTAGTACTACTGAGAAATTTTACTCTGCAAAAGAGCAGAGCCTTAATAGTAGCTCTGAATGAACAGATCCAACCGTTTATAGTAAAGAATGCATCCTTTGGTGAAACACTTCTTTTCCCAAACATAAAGTCTTTATATATTCCTGTTGACTAGAACCATTCTTTTCAAAGCAGGCAGRCGCTGTATAAGAAGAAGATTAAAAGTAGAAGAAGATCTGGAATGGCCAGCAACAGCATCTATCTATCCAGGTCTAAGGTGTAGGACTTAAAACTTCAACAACTTTCTCACTGTTGTGAGAATCATTTTAAACTTACTTTCTCACTTTCATGCCAGAAAGCCACTTCTGCACCTGCACCTCTGTATAGTATACGTTGTTTAATCAGGTGTGAGATATGCCTTCTTCTTCTTCAGCTATCTGTCACCAGTAACAACGGGCTCTCCAGTTCAGTAAGGCAACTCTACGTTATGATAACACAAGTTATAAGAATGTGAAAACATTCTATTTTTTATTTGCATTTATATTTGTTACAGAGTATTTTTGGAAAAGCACGTGCTTCATGCCTCATCTTACAAAAATATCACCTTTTGCTTATATTTCAGTTGCAGTGAAGATACTGCCTTGGGTCTTCGTCATGTGTTAAGTGCTTTCGTGATTCAAAAGTCTTAACGATTTGCACCTAAATATTCAGAGTTATGCAGGTATCTGCTCTATAGACATTTTTAGAAGTTGGCATTTATGATGTTGGCTAAGTCATTTCTTCCATAAACATTCTATTCTATATGAAAGAACAAAACTGGAGAGAACATTTTTTTATGAGYGAAGGAAGAACAATAACTCAGGTTATCATAGTGAAAATATTATATAATATAATTGTATTACATACTTATTATTTATATGACATCYGATTTCCTACCCTACAGTCAGTCTTTTGTTAATTGTTTGTTTTCTTGAGAACTGTTCAAATTTTCCTTTSCATTCATATAGTTCATTTCTTGTGACTAATGAAGAATACTACTTGGTGCAATAGGATACTAGTGAAATAATTGAAAGAAATCTCAAATAATGTGTAGTAAAAAGACAATTCATGATACTTTCTCATTTTATTTTGGCCAATATATTTGAGGTGATTGTGCATGAAATGTAATTTGGCCAACAGCTGTTCCATTGCAAATGCAATGTGAATGGAATACAATTACACGACCGTACAGGAAATCATAAGATTGCATTAGCACATGGGCGTTTCCCCCCACACTGATGTAGCAAACAATAAACTTAAAAGAAGTTAATAGCACTCAAAGGGTATCAAGCATCGTTATGTTGAAGAGTAAATCTTAGTTAGACAGGGACTGCATATGTCTGAACCAGCCAAGAATTYGGAGCTTGTTGGCCTACTGAACATTTGGGTGGAAACTCGGAAAGCCCAGTGATGAGTAGTTCTCCTTGCAAGATGTAAAGGGGTTAGGGATTAAACCTTTCAAGACAGAGATTTATTTTTTCTGATGTTTAAAAGTCATAGCTCATAGACTTTTGTTTTCCAGTTTCCATTATCAGCAATGATCTTAGCAATCTTTAACCTTTCATACTACATGTTCACTACTAAATGTCAGATAACGTGTTTCATGGGCTAATTTTTCTTTTTCGTTTTCACACTTATGTCAACATCCATGACATTATAGCTCTTTAATTTCTTCAGTGAAATATGGTGTCAGCAGGAAACATTTTCTAGTCCAGAATTATACATTCCAGAGTCATATCAACTACAAATGAACTTCACAGGTCATCAAGCAATGCATTTTCTGTAAACATTTTGGATTTACAATCTATTGCTTTTACAGGAAAAGWACTAGTGATTGCAAGAATGTCACTTTGGTTGTAACCACTCCAAATCAAACAAATACTTACATTTGACTGTAAGGAATTGTTGTATTTTATAAAGATTAAATACAGTGTATTTTTGCCCCTCAAATTCATTGTCCAGTAGACAGTGTACTGTACAGGCACAGGGGAAAAAATGGCAGAAGGAAAGAATAGCTGTTCAGGTGGCTGGAAACCCCCTTTGGTAACTGAGAAAACAGGAAGGAGTGAAGACAAGCACAAGTTTATAGTACAAGGGCCATGTCTCACCTTCCTTATATCCATTTCTCTGCTATTGCTGCTTTATCATGTATTCCATCTTCTCCAAAGTATGCTTCTAACTTGAGAAGATAAATAGTATCTGTCAAAAGGTTTGCAGTGAGGGGATTATTAYTCTTTTGTCACCCTTGAGTGGTTTCATCAAGTGCCAACAGAGACTGAAGCTGAGGTCAGCTGTATGTTGCCTGTATAGTAGGGGTATGTGCTAATATATTTGTTGTACTTCTGACCACTTGATGGAAAAGGTTTGCAGCATGCAGTTCTGAAAGATGGGATTCAGTTGCTTAGATAAATATCTACTGTCATTTGAGATGCTCTGAGGCACCGAGACTTTACATCCCTACATGGGGAGGCAGATATGACACAAAACCTGTGGGAATCTGGACTATTTCTGGAGCGGCAACTGGAGGCAAGGTCAATACATRGAACATCTAAAATGGCAAAGGTATGCACTAGGTAGCTCTGTCCAAATGTCTTTGTTTAGGCAAGTGTATCTCTTCTAAGTGTCTCCTTCACATGCCTTGAATCCAGCCCTGGATAGAAAGGTTGTGCCCCTCTCAATAGGAAAAAATACAAGGCATATTCTTGCATTATAAAAGAAAACTAATGCAGTGCTATTTACTTTTTTCAGATCCATTTATTTTGCTGTGTTTCTTGATACTTACATACCCTTCAGGAAACCTTGTTGTGTTAATACTACTGGGAAGCAACAAATTATTGCACTGGGACAGGAGTGAGCCAGGGCTCTTTCCCACAGCCTGAAGTTCTAGCAAACTACGCAAAGACAGGTTCTTGCTCTGACTCGAAGTCTGAAGTTAGAGTTTGAAGGAGAAAAGGCTGGTGTTTTTACATGTTTTGAATAGTCTGTTTTCCTGTAGTTAAACACAAAAGAGGCTAATCTTTTGTTGAGACAGGAGAAGAAATAGCAGGGCTCTTGTGCCCCATTCTTTCCCTAGACCTACTGTAGCACTGGCATTGTTCGTATTTTTAGTGCAGTGTCACAGTTCTCTCTGGCTTCCTGTGTCTGCTGGAAAGCTATTCCCACTGCAAATTGGAGAAATACTGAACACTATGCTGAGAATGATGGGTGTACTTGTGTTATAGCAGGGGGTCAGAAGATAGAAATTAATGGGAAGGAAGCAAAAAGTCTGCAAATCTTCTTCACCAGAACATCTATGCTGTGTTCAGGAGGAAGTAAATGACATGGAAGCAGGATAAAGCGGGCTATTTTTTGCTGTAAAAGGCTAGAGTTGACCTCATCTTTGGGTAGTAGAATGCATCCAGCAATGAGGCATATTTATTCATGGAACTAAAAGTTTGTTTAAGAAGTTCAGGGGTTTTTGAGGTTGATTAAAATAGATAAACTTTCAAAGAGAACTAAGATAGGAAAAATGATGAGCCAAGAACATGATGTTGATAGGAKTTTGTATGGATTTAAGAAAGGCAAGGAAATATGAGCTGATATTGGATAAAAAAGCAGTAAGATTTAGACAAACRTTGACTACATGTGTTGCAGTCTGTCTCCAAAACAACAGTTTGAATTTRTATTGTACTTTTTAAAGAGGATCCTAGAGTACTTTACAAATGTTAACTGAACGGCTTCATGAGTTATAACTATACTTTGCTCATTTTAAAATGAATAAAGTGAGTAATGCATTGGACAGGATATCTACAAGTAAATCCTTATCATATAGATGTGTAGCAATTCTTGAAGATATTTTTTAAATATAGTTATATTGCTTGGTAGTATCACCTAATGTTCTGCAGAAGTGCATAATCAATATGGTTTATTAGTTAATAGATACAAAATATTTTAAAAATGAAAACAAATGAATAATTTAATTACTGAATATTTGCCCTACCTCCTATGTCRACTAAAGTTGAAAACCAAAAAACAGCATATATTTACGCAGAATGATAATATCTACATTGTTAAGCTAAAGTCTACATTTTAAGATTCATATACTTTTTGGATCCTCCTGAGTCATAAGCTTGCCATCATTTGTTCCACTCAAGGAGAAGTTTTGGAAAATGTTATGTGTTATTGTGAGGTGTATTTTTAATCTGGGGTCGCTACAAGGTAAAGGCAAGAAGTAGTACRCTGTTTGACCCGTCACAGGAATTCCAGATAAAACCCCAGAAGTTGAGTCAGAGATAATCACAAGATCTGGGATTTGCAATAACAAACTGTCCATATATCTACCTGTCAGCTGTCTTCCTCCGAGGGAGGGACAGAAGGTCACTGAAATGGCCACTATTCACCTCTTTTTTTTTTCTGGACATACCATGGGGTAAATGAAGGATCAGACATTGACACTAAAAAAATTAGTGTATCAGGACTAGGTAAATTTATTTTAAATGTTTATTAAATTTTTAATCCTTTTTTGCAACTTCCCGTGGAAAGTCATAAGTTAATCAACAAAATGCAGTTTTCCCATCTTCTGGAGCATGATAAGGATATTTCTGTGTTTAATCAATGAAATATATTCTAATAAAATAAATTAGGTACTTGCTTTTTCTTTAAATGAAAATGAAATGCATATAAGGAAAAACAAAAATGGAAGCTGGATCATTCACTGAATTCAGTAAATCAGTTCTACTGGAGCAGTACAATACATACCATCAAGTGTTACCCCTCTAACCCTCCCTGTGCTACTCCATCATAAATTTTTAAAATGTCTCAAATCACTAGGGCCCCAAAAGATTTTGATTTAACAGCTACCAATGCCGTAGCTGTCGCTATTCAAGAAATAAGAGTTCTACCGTTTACTGTCTAGTAACAGCAGTGATATTTAGTGATATTAGATAGTGAGGTGACAAGGCCAAACTCCTGGGCTTCGTTAGTCTGAGTTTTCTGAAGGGAGAAGTATTAATATTAGTCTACAACTAGATTCCAACTCATATTAGAATCAGATAGCTTTATCTGTGATTTTCTCCATTACAAGAAGATTGATTATGTCTGAAAGCAAAAGTAAACAAGCTGTGATCTTGGCTCTGCCACAGTGTCTTATCCATCTTCAGTTGACTTGCCTGCAAACTCTGGAGAGATAGCAGTGAGGAGGATGGAAAAAGAAAGATGTTGCTTGGAATAAGTTGGGTAATATGAAGGAGAAAACAGTTCAAKATTTCAGATATATCCAGGAATTAATACCTCTGTGAGGCAACTGAGGAACAGAAATAATCTCTATGCTTGCCCCCTTGTTTCTCTCACTGTCTGGGCACCTTGTAGCCTTGAGTTTATTTATCAGTGCCACAGCCAGCTTTGGGGCAGCGCTATTCACATTTTTCAGCGGCAGGGAGGGAACCGTGAGCTGCCCGAGTTCACACAGGAYGTCAGGGCAAGACCGGGCCGTGGAGCTCTGTTCTCCCGGGTCCCACRTTGGCACTCGAACAGCTGAACCTCMCTTCCTTCGCTCTGCGCCTGCACGGGCCGTAAAAACACRCTCGTCTGGCAAGGGGGGAGGGAACCCCTGCATTCCTTCCCTAGTCTGTATTTATTTTGGAGGAGCCGGCTGCAGTTCTCGCACAGGGCAAAGTTACATAAATCTGATGATCGGGAGCCACATGATTTTCAATATAGGGTGCGTAGGGGGTGAAAGCCAGGCAAAGCACAAAATCTGCATAACCACACCAAAAAACAGTACTGGTGGCTTTTTACTAAGGTGCATAATCAATGCTAATAATTTGTTGTTGGTCAATTYGTATCTTCATATGCTATAATTCCTTCTTATATGCATATCATATATTTTTACAGGTAAAAGAACGTGCACAAATAGCACACGTGCAATGAAAATGATTTTTTCTTTCAAGAAAAAAATGATTTTATCTGATCTTATAAAGATACAGTAGAAGAAGCATTTAGAAACTTTTTTTAGTTGAAAGGAAGGCCCATTGTTTTGAATGACTCCATGATCATACTATTTATACACTTGAATTTGTTTTCCTGATTTTCTGATAAAGTTGCCTTCCTGCTTAGGTTAATTTTATGTGTATGTAATATAATGCGGTTGTACTGAAACAGTGTACGGTAGTAATATTTTATCATACTTATCAGTGTCAGTAACATTTTGCTAGTTCTATTTAGGTAGCCCTGTTCTTTTTCAGTTGTTGTCTCCATAAAAGTGAGAATATCAGCAATTTGGGGGAAAAATAAGTTTTTCTTATATGTAATATATAGCAATGTATTACTTATGTGGGTCAAATCCATAATTACATAGCCAGTCTGCTTTTAAAAATCGGAATAATTTTCTGTYATTGAAAAAAGACATAAAACTTTTYTAAGAACCTTAGTTGACCTCAGCTTTCCTACAGATCTAAGAGCTCTGGTTTTGCAGCCTGGGGTGTATCTGAGCAGTCATGTACCTTTGCTGTTTCAAAGGAAATTGTTTGTATGTCTGCATATGCATACTTGTGTAATATATTGTGCAGTGTGCATTGTAATGGGCTGAACTCAAGTAGTACTTGATGGTGTATCTCGGAATAGCAAAAGTGACAACACAGAGAATTAATATTTTCATATCTAAGTTTGCTGATTTGACAATGAATCAAAAGCAGTTCTCACTGGGAAAAMGTAGCTATTTTTCTTTTGGAAGTAAATTGTGAATATCACGGTAGAGGGTGGAACTGAGGGGCAAAGCTGACACATGCTCAATACCTCATAGACGTCTTTGCCTTTATTTGATTGTTCTGTATATACAGATGTCATAAAGGAGAAGATTTTAAAGGGTTGAAGTGGAGTTAAAAATATTAAGAAAATTGTAAAAGGAAAAAATATAGTTGATAACTGAGATGTATTTTTTAATTCTACTTTGTTGTTTTATTGAGTACAGAAAACTCCTTATAACAGAAATGTTTGTYGTGGCTGGAAGGGAAGATGTATATGGAAGGAAAAGAATTTTATAAATTTTAAATAGTGGAGAGTGATAAATTAATAGGGGGGGGAGAGCAGAAAATGCAAACACACTATCAGTTTCTCTCTCCCAGATGGGTTGGGGGAGAATTGAAGATGACTTTTGAGATCAGTATTTCCTTCTTCTACCTGCTTTTACTTTGTGGGGGGAAAAAAGGCAGCAATTCTGTCACTATTTTAAGTTCAGCATTGGTCACTGAAAGTTGGGTCTGATCTCTCGCAGCAACGGGYTCTTTAGGAAGCTGAAACAAGCCCTCATTAACACTAGCTAGCGCTCATTTCAATGAATTTGGCAGTCTGMGGTATAGATCCCTCTCACTTTTTTATAACATCTTTCTGTTTACGTTTGTATTATGGGATGGTAAAAGGAAGAGGCTGGAGAACAGTGGTCTGATCTTCACGGGTAATGTTTTGTCACACCACAGTGACAATACACGGTGACACAAACCACTTCTCCAGCTGGTGGGCTCAGTTGCAAGGCGTTAATAGGCTAAGTGCAATTAGCCTGTTTAGATGTTGATATCCTATATGATTTATTCATAGCTTGATATTTTGCATCTGTGTCATAAGGAAAGATGCATTTCCTACTGAAGAATATCAGTGATCCACCAAAGGGAGGGGAAAGAGTTTTACATTTCATTGAAGCAGAGTTGTTTACCACCCAGCTGAGAGTAGGAGATTCTTACTATAACGGGGAGACATTTACATATCTATGGAAAGGAAACAATCTTTATTCTAATTAATGGGGTGGCCAGACTTCTCTTACTTAAACAAGGCACAGAATTAACTTAAACATGAAAAATTGAACTTAAAACCTAAAAGGTGTGATAAAAAAAGACCTAAAAGCTGTGATAAAAGCTGACTGACAGCACCARAAAAGGAAGAGGTGGCAATCACAAGACTGGAGCCCTTGTCGGGGGGTAAAAATGAGCTGAATGAGGAAAAAAGAGGTTATTGAAACAACTTCCATGTAAGCAGATTAAGCATAATTAATCTTTTATTTATCCCTGTTTTTCTTAACATGTGTAACACAGTTGCATGTTTTAGATGTTATGAATACATTTGTTTATACTTACATGTGTGCATAGCTACCTATCTACTTTACTCTAACTTGTTTTAAGCATGATTTAGGTTACTTGTTAGTTATAATGCATTCATCCCCAAGTTCTATAAACTGAGACCCTGGGACTTAATGTCCCATAACAAGTGCTCCAGCTCTACTGCATGGACTTTGCTTTATCTGAAAGCTAACAGAAGGTATCCCCGTTTGAACCGCATGTTTTAGACAGGGACTTGGCCTCACGGGAACCAGGGAAGCTGAGTCTGTATGCCAGTAACTGTTGAGGACAGTGAAAGCTCTCTGGTATGCAGTAAGGTACTGGGAGATGCGCTCTTCAAGCTTTGTCAAGCTACTTGTTATTATACTAAATATCTATCACAGTTATAACTTTGAAGACAGACTTGTCATTTATCACCATCAAGAGAACAACTTCTGCATAAGACATGAGTTTTTTTGTTGGGGGAAAAATAAAATCAGTTACTGGGAATGCCACAGAATGCTGCAGAGCAAATGGAAGAGAAAGCTACAAATGTTCATAATTTAGATTAGCTGTAGAATTTCTCAAAACTAAGTGTTACATTGATAATTTAGTAGCAGAAAGCACGGTCTCCGAGCAGTGCTTGTATTGAACAAATCCATTGCAGGCATTTTAATATCACAGAACAAAATTTGAAATAGAGAATATAMCATAAAGTAGCCTAATCTACTGTAGAAAAACAGTTTCTCTTTAAGGAAACATATGCAAGACAACCTTCTCTCATTTCTTGCTTGCTGAGGGACTGAAGTACTCTGGAATAGCCTGCAAAAACAATGTTATCTAGCTCATCCCAGGGAGGCAGTACTCCCCCACTGCCCTGAGCGAGCCTGGCCGTATGYTCAGATTTTAACCTACTGTTCTAGACACCATAAAGAAGGAGTGAAAAGACTACATCCCTACCTTTGGAAAGTCAAGCATATTTTTTGAAAAGAAAATGGAAACTTTTATTAAGTCAGCATGCAAAATGTGGCTAAAGTACATTTTCCCGTTGTTGACAACAGGATTACATTTGTCCCTCAGTCAGAGGCAATAAATCCGAATGGGAAATTAGCAAAGCATCAACCTTCTAGAGAACCTGTTGTGCATTTCCTCCAGCACATTCATTAGTGTGGGGGATTTTTCACAGCTGCTGCTAAATGATACTGGCCAGTTAAAATGTTGTGTAATTTTTGAGTTTACATTGTGACTATTCAGTGAAGTGAAAGCAGTCGCTTTCACACAGTGCTATTACATGTCACCCCACATATCATTAACATTTCATTTGGTCCACTTTAGAAGAGAGCGCTTGCTTGGTGTCACCAAAATAAATGTAGCCAAGTAAATATTACAAAGGCATTTTCTTTCCTGAGAACACTCTCATGCTTTTATCATTTACGAGTCACTTCTTAAAGCTCTGCCAAAAATAAACACTCTTATGATGATATCCACTTATGTTTAGTTGTTAGTATGAAGCTAGGAGTACCAACCCACTGGACCACAAAGAATTTTTCAGGAAGATGCTATCAGGTTCCTCTACTAACTCACTATGTTCATAATTCACTCCTAACAATGAGTAAACAAGTGCAAAGGAATTTGATTCCAGTTTTCCATTCCTCCTTTGGACACGCAACTCCTGCTGTAGCAGCTACAAAGCATTTGGAGGATTTTCTTGTTTGCTTGTATATAGAAGAAATTGGTTTCACAACTACTATAGAGAACCCAGAGGAAAATATCAGCTTTATCAGGGAAATAATACTGGGAGGAAGATGATCCTACAACCTTTTGCACATGGGCAGCATCATCCTTAAATGTCTTCTTACTTGTGATCTTCTAACTTTATTACAAGTCCCTTCTTGGTAGATACTTGAGAATTGTATTGCTATTTTTATTTGAAGTGGAAGTCAGGAAAACTGTAAGGAAATACCAAAGGCCAAAGTATTTCTAATCTTTTTCTTGCCACAGTTAGGTCCAGATATGCAGTGCTTCCCTATTTTCAAGTCAACAGCTTCAAATGATTACATTTGTGGGTATGATGTAATATCAGCTTCTAAGCACTGGTAAAGTAAAAGACTCATCATGTTTATCTAAATATATTGTGTGCTACTAAACTATAACAAATGAGGAGAAAAGAGATTCTTGATTGAAATATGATTTATAGTCTTTTCTCTTATAGCAGTATGCTGTTCTGAGCATTGTACCTCTGTGTAATTATTCCCATTACATYGAACAGAACAGGCTTCCTCACCAAATACTGAATGCTATAGGTGAAAAAAAAACTATGGGTACAGGAAAAAAAAAAAATCTTACCACCACCCAGCCAGTATATTTTTCTCTGTTTCTAGCCAACAGTCATGTTGTCCTTTCTGAAAGATGAAATCTGTCAGTCCTTACAATGTTGTACTATGCAGAGTGACTGGAATAGATGCCAGCTCTTTAGCATCACTTCTTAAAACAAACCCTCATTAGCATTCTGATGCTGAACACTTGTCAGAAGAAGTCATCACATCTATCTAAGCAACCACACATAGGTATCCCTTCCTCTATGTATTGCATGCCTGGGCAGATCTGTCTATGTAYGAAATTTATGCTACAGAAACATGTATCAATATTATTCTTCATACACTGTCAACAATCAACTCACAGCACAGCACAGCACATAGATTAGGATAAATTAAGCAACAACTTCTTTGCTGAGCTGAAATCAAGGTGGGTTGTGGAATTCTGCAACAGCGTTATTTTTCCAGTAATTGAAGTAGATATTTTCTCACTGAAAATAGGAGATACAGACAAAATTTGGAGGCAAGACTGAACTAAAATGTCATAATCAGTTTGGAAGAAAGTAATAAATTTATTATTAGAGTTTTGTTCARGAAGAAATCATATGTTCTGGTATAAATCCTGATAGTTATGCAAAGAACCTTCTGCTGTATTTATGAACACTATTAAAAGTGAGATCATGTTTTCTAGAACTCCGTTTATAGTGACTTTGTTGAACTCAGGTTAATTATGAGGGAGGCCCCATCTGGAGGGCTAAGCATGCCACAGAACAAAAGGGATCCACTTTTTGCTCCTACTGTTTGAGTTTTGTCTTTTCTTCTTTCATCTGTTTGCATCTTGTGGAAGCGATTATAAGTGCTAATGAGACATTTGATCTTGCTTCAGGCAGTCATTTTCTGGTTAACACAACAGAGTTCTCAAGCATCTATTTTGGTGTTATAGGAAGGCAACAGGCTGGGTCACATATTCCTGCCTCTTATACCTACCCAACTGTGGTATTTCTTTTCTGTTACCTGAARTACTTTATTATACTCTTTTATTTTTCTGTCTGCACCTCTTATACAAACTCCTTGTCACTGATTTATGTCAAGAAAAGATGTAACTCGAACAGATGTTTCCAATTTAGAAGCCAGTCAGAACTATTTGAAACATTTTTTTTTCTTTTGAGAGCAAATTCTAGTCAAGTTCAGAATTACAGATGTGTTGTTTTGCTCAAGAAACAAGTGGTGACTGATGAGCAGAAGTAGCGCTTGAACCTGGGACCTGAGGAATAGAGTTTAATAAATTGGGGTATCAGTCTACAGAGAACAGTACCACTCAGGAACATAACTTCTTTCATGTTGGCTTAATTTTTCAGAAACCGTAACCAAGCCTGGCAGTTGTGAGCTGTTCATTTCATCAGTCTCACTTATCAGCAGAAAGTCCGAGAACACTTTTGGGTCTCTGTTCCTCAAGCACTGATAATTATGTGCATAGACAGAAACGGCTTGTATTATGTAAGACATCCAGCTGGACTGGGAAAACAGTTTTAGTTTAAAGGAAGCACCTCTGCATAGACAGAAAATATGTCTAATAGACAGATAAAATCCTGCTGAGYGTATGCCTGTGCACGCATAAAATCTGATGCTCAAGGAAATGTATATTCCACAAAGTAGAACGGTATATAAATATGAACTGTATTCAGTATACAAAACCMAGTTTGTGAGTTGTTTTCCTTTTCTCTCATCTAATATTGGAGGAGAACTTTGGGCTTAATAAATATGCTTTTATTGGGGCATTTAAAAGCACAACTGAAATTAGGAAAAAAGATCAGTAGTCTTCATTCTGAAAAAATGGAAAAAGAGAATAAGCCTAAAAAGAAAAGAATAAATATCTCAAAACAAACCTTTAAAGGTTGGTGAAATGTCAGMAAATTTTGTCATAAAAAACAGCTGTTTTTCCAAATTCTTCTGAATTTTCTTCTGAAAATATCACTAAATTGTTCTCAGTCAATACKTTATTTGGTAGTGTCTTCTTATAAGCATTTTTTTTAAAATATGTATTTTTAATATTGTGGCTGAAAATTGCTGCTCAATTAGATTAGTAAACCTTTAGAATCAGGGTTYCAGTACAATAAGTTACAAGTGGGAATTTTCTTTACACAGATGTTCTCTTATAGTTACTTGATGAGTATTTGAAATTTTGAAACTTCAAAGAAATTTAAAATTGAAATGATGAATTCTGACAAAGAATCATTTTGAAAATCTTTCAAAATTTTTGCCTTCCAACATCTCTAAAGCTGATGAATATTTCATTAAATATTTCTACTAGTAAAATTATTTCTTAGACTATCGCCAAAGCATAAAGACAAAAAGAATAGAAAGAAAATCAAAGAGTGTTAAAAAAATGAAATGAAAATGTACAGAAATGCTTTTGTCTTGCTTTCTAGGTGGGTGTATAGAAGACTGAGGCCTGGAATCTGCAGGCTCTTAGTGTATCTTTTATTATCATTATTATTATTATTATTATTAACTTTGCAATTACGCAGCCCTATATCAGTCAGTAAAGACATCCACACAGATCATGTTAGCTATGGTGAAAGATGTCAGTTGTATGAACACGTATATGCCTTAACTAGTTAGTAAAGGTAATGATTAGAATAATTGATTTTACTGACAGTGTAACTCTTAAACACAGGCACTGTGGAATTATTTTCAAGACTGGGACCCGGTTTAGCTAGCTTATTTTTATAAGTTTTCTTAGCTTTTGAAGCGCATCAGACTTTATTAAGTCTACTCAGAATGGTGTTGGGGGAGAGGGCATGTGATTTTTAAAACAGGAATTTCTCCCACTTGCTGTCATATTTAGCATATTTGTCTTGCTACAACTTTTTGTTTTTTCCTCTTTCAGAATATGACTTCACATTTTGGTAATACTCAAACCCACAGGCACATGTCAGCTACGCCAGCTGCTCGTTTATTTGTATATTTTAAAGAAGGTAGGGAAACGTGGTAAAGCTCAGTTCCTACCGGGCGAGCCGAGCGCGCACGTGAACGCACTAGGGAGGGAGCCCAAAGGGTTAAGGGGAGAAACGCCCACGCTTAATTCCTTGCTGTTAGATGAGCTTCTTCACCAGAGCTTGATCCTAGTAACGCTTGCATTTCCAGCACAGTGCTGCTTATTTTAAAATGGTTGTGATTCATTGCATGGAGGTGGGGAGAGCTGAGAAGTTTATATACCTCATCTATTTTAAATGAGGGGAAAAAACCTTTCTTTTTTYCCCCCTTGTCTTTGCTTTTCTTTGGTAGAACTTTAGCAGACAGAGTGTTTAAGCATGATGGTTAATTTTATATCAAATTTGATCCGGCCACCCGTTACTTTCTACTTCTGTAGGCTGCTTACTCTGTCACTTAGTATTAGATGTATTACCCACAGAGCAGTAATTACATTTGACACATAATTATTATGGTTTTGACGACAAGAAGGCCTTTTCTTTTCCTGCTTTCATAACATATATTCCTGAAAGTGCTGGCTTGCTGAATGCAGTTAGTTTAAAAGCACTTGGATTTAAATTGAACCCTGGGACAAAGAACGAAACGCAGRGGAAAAGCGAGAGCGAGCGGGAGAGCGTTGGAGAATTGCACCGCTGAGCTCACGCAAGTAGACTTGGAGCAGCAACGAAAGCCTGTGAGCGCCTTCGGCGCGAAAGGAGAAGGGGCTGCCCCACTGCGGCCGTGCCAGATCCCCCACAGGAAAGGAGTGCTTTTAAAGTTAATAAACTGAAGGAGGTTTGGAAAAAACGGAGGCTCCTGGCAAGGCCGCGTAAACTACACCAACGAGTTTCTAATCTTGCCACATGGGCTTGTTTCCAGCTCCGCACTCTGAGTCACCCCCAGCTGCAGGCCTGGATGAGCAGTTTAACAATCCTTAGCCCCCTCGCCCCCTCCTTTTCTTTTCTTTCTTTCTTTCTTTTTTTTTTTTTAATGATCAGGACCGGAGTATCATGTTTCTGGAGCCTGGGGGCTGTGCGGTATTCAGAGGGGTGAGCGCTTGGAAGTCCTCCAGCCGTACCTGCAGCTGCCTCCCTGCTGAGGCTGGGAAACCTAAACCGCAGCGCTACCGCTCTCTCGCTG
Organism: Rhea americana; assembly: GCF_003343005.1. Classification (NCBI taxonomy): domain Eukaryota; kingdom Metazoa; phylum Chordata; class Aves; order Rheiformes; family Rheidae; genus Rhea; species Rhea americana. The sequence goes on from NW_028185927.1 coordinate 128,073, forward strand.
GCTCGGCTCCCCATTTCTTGCAGAAACGGGGCAAGTGCAGCGGGGGAAGAGCAAATAGGCTGCTTCTCTCTCTCCTTTTTTTTTTTTCTTAAAGAAGAGCTTCAAGAAACGGACGCAGCAACGTTCGTGCCAGGAATCCTCCACCAGAAACGGGGCCGTTTTAAAGGGAACCCGAGGGACGAGAGCAGCGACCCGGCCTCGCTGCCGGAGCCGAGCGCCGGGCAAGCTGCGCGTGCTGCGGGGCGGCCGAGCCTTCCCCTCGACGTGAATTCTTCAGGCAGGGCTGCAGCAATGATAATCAAATCAACGTACTAGAAAGCGGCTCTAATTTTAGCCCCGTTTGTTATTTTAAAAGTTGGTAGGGAAGGGCAAAGGGGGGAGGTGGAGGCTGCTGYGAATGACTAATGCTGTATTTCAGCCTCTTGAGCCGTATTTAGTAATGCRGGATATAAAAATAAGCTTTCAGTCCATTTTTTCCCTTTTGACTTCTGTTTCCTTTCTTCTACTCCCTCTCCTAAAGATGGATTTAACTAATTACTCTTTTAGCTATATGTTGATAGACAGGTATTTATTATTGGTGCTGTAAGCCCTGAAATTTTTTTTCCACAGTGAGTCCGTAGACATATACATTAAACTCCAATTCTCTGGGGCTGTCAGAGTTACAGTCCAGCCTGAGGCATAGCAGTATGATAAAGTTTTCAGGCCCTGTTTAGTTAAGGCTGAAAATCTGGGTCCCAGCCAATCTATACCACTCAGGGCTCTTTTCACAGTCCAAAATGATTTGGCTTAAACATTTCCAACTGTGATGAGGTCCCATTTCAGTGATTATGCAGTCATTCACTTCTCCACATCAACATCAAAGTCATTAACAACTGAGTATTATTGCATTGGCTGGAATTCAGTTAAGGACTAGGGGGATGTTGCTCTTTATTAAGATAAATCATTGCCTTCGTTATGTCACCCATGAAATAATCAATTTACCGCRTTCGTTAATTTCCTCCTCCTTTGATCTGTGAATTAAATTCAGCAGATCATCGTTTCAYACAACTGCCACGCAAAGGCTTTAAGAGAAATGTCCCCATAGTTGCTGCTGGGAGAAGTCTGGTGAGTATGTAAAACAAGATTGCTGCAAGTGACCTTCTGAGAACTTTGGGGTTTTTTCATCAGTTTCCTCTGAAAGCTTCAGGGGAAAATGAACCATCAGCACCTATTTGGGTGATCCTCCCTCAAAATTCCTGAAGAATTACCAGTAGGAAAGAGCAAAGCTAGCAGAATTGACCTTGAAGCCTTYGCAGGAGTTAGGTTTGTGTCAGAGCCAACAAAAATGTTTTCATCTAGGTGCATGGTAATTTATTGATAGTCTTTATGAGATTTACTTACTGAGATGCTTAATGTAAGGAATGCTTCAGAAAAAAAAATCCTACTTGTAGAATAAGCTAAATATTTTGAACAAAATAAATCTGTATTATRCAGTGCATTAGAACATGGGTTCATGTTCTAATCTTCTTTTACATCATCCTATACATTCTGAAATTAAAATCTAATTTGCTTTGCCCTATATATGAATAAGTAAGTCCACATCAACTATTTATTTCCTGGGTTTCTCATTCTAAAGTACCCTTGAGATGAAAATATTTTTAATGAAATTTCTATAATCATTTTTTACATAGGTAAATAATTCTAGGTTTACTGTGGAACTCACTACGCTTCCTGCCACTGCTCCGGCAATAGCAAATAATGTGACTTTTCCTGTAACTCTTCTCATAAGTAAGCATCTTTAGAGCCATGATATGTGAAGATTGTACACGCTGTTCCAGTGAGGCCAAAGAGATTACATGTAAAGCTAAAGCCATACCTAAAGACTAAACCATGTAGGAKCAGTTCTTGTATTGTAAGCAGGTAACAGATAACAAGCCTGTTGCTTTATTTTRTTTTCAATAGCATACAAATATAAGGACAAATTAAACAGATGATATAAAGCATTAGAAGATGCACTCCTTCAAAGAGGTTTTTAATATATAAATATATATATATGTTTATTATATAGTAACTTATAGACACTGAAATGAATAAAGATGCGGCTTTTTCTAGTGCCTGCTGAGTACTACTGAGTTAGTGGTTAGACTCCTCTGAGTATCCTTTGGAAGTCTGTCTACATTATTTCATGTCCAAAAAACAAATTTAGTTTTTGGTAAACAGCACTATGCAGATTTCACTGGATTTTCAGAATTTCACGGTGCTGTGTGTATTTAAGCTTTTTTTTTTTTGAAGATTTAATAGCAAAATCTGAGTTAATTAAAATCAAAGCAAAGACTTTCTGAGTGCTATAATTTAAGCTCAGATCCATGCCTCTTCTCAGACTTGAGCTCTTCTCTCRTCTAGGTAGATGCAAGTGCAGCACAAGCTTTGGAGTGTGGAAGTAGTTTGATAATCTGAGCTCAGGCTGTGCTCTAGTACGTGCCTAAGCATTGCTCTTCCTACAGGGTGGATGGGCTCGGCTGGCCGAGGCTCTGCCTGTTTGRTCAAATATCTCCCACACTATCTTGCAGTGGTGTCATATTGTTAGGCAAACCCTGTGTTAGGTAAATAACCTCCTCATTTGTTGCAAAAGCTGCTTGAGATTTGAAGGCAGGTAATGAATTTTTCCAAAGACTTGAATAACCAAGTTAGTGAGAATGTCGTATTCTTGCCCAATCTCAGGCACCTGTGCCACTCGAGTTATTGTATGTGAAGGGTGTGGATCTAGTTTGGTTAGGCTGATTTTCAGTTAAACTTTATGATACATTAGGTTTCTGGTGGTGGGACCAAGACATAGAACTTTTTCCAAATTTTCCTGTCTTTCCAGAGCAAAGATAGAAAATTAATGAATAGAAATGCCAATATCTTTAACAAAAAGAAGAGCATATTAAAATATTATTACTAAAAAAAGTTGAACTAAAATTCCTGACTGAACTAAAAATAAATCAATACTTTTGCTAACTCCATTTCCCCTTGTATTAGTAAAGCATTTTCACTRGCTCTTGGGTCAAAGATGTGGAGTAGAGATAGATAAGATTTAGAACATATGTTATTCTGATTTTCTTTGAGAATGACATTATAAATTTGCTTCAAAATTTATGAAAGTTGCGTGTAGATTGATATCTATAGCAATCACTGGGGGTGTTTCCACACTCATTTAACGCTTTAAAACACTATCTCCAAACTTTCCCCTCTCTCCTTTTGTGAAAGAAGAACAATTTACATTAACAAACATCTTTAATGTATTTGAAACTCATGAAATTCGTGTTCACAAAACAAACTGTTCTGTAGCTTAGATTATGTAGGACACTAATGGAAGTAGAGAGTCAGCAATTCATTGCATGTCAGTCAAAATATTCAGAAAATGTGAGGAAGCTTAATATTGAACAGCTGATTCCAGCTGCAGTAAATCTGATTAATCCAGCGGACAATTTTGCCCTATATTCCTTATAAACCATCTCACCTGGCAATCAACCTCATATTCTGTAATTAATTGCATTTGTTAGTTTCTCCTCATCAGTTTCTTAATATCTGTTGACCAATTAGTTCCCATTTCTAACTGGAGCACTCTAAAAGCAGAAAGGAAAAATGTTGCTATTCCTCATGCCCGATTACTTGCTTTATCAACTTAAATGCATAGCAACTGCAAGTTTCCTCAAGCTGCTGTGGGATATTTATTTCTTAGAATTTCCGTGAGGTCATACACTGAGAGTTCCTAGATGACAGAAACTCCTGGTGGAGTTTTGAACACACATTTAGCTTTTGTAATTCTGCTTCAGGCAGTAGCAGGCAAGTTAAACAATCACTGATTGACTTTTATTAACTCTGATTTGTAAGGCTGATAGGCTGAGGCATGCAATTGAGTGATAGATTTTTGAAATTCAGCCAAGACAAAAATCCTATAGAAACTGCAAAAATAGGAGATAATATTGCTTTTGTAAAGTCATCTTTTAATTTAAATAATAATTTTTATTTTCTAAGGTGTTATTCTTTTTCTGTGTTAGATATTTGATTTGAGATGTATATCAATACATTTATGATTATTCAGAAAAAATATTAATTAGCCATCAAACTCTTGATTCTGTACCTGTGCCATGTTATTTGACAATAAAAAATATGTATCTATATTTTCTCCTGAGCTAGTTGAAGAATTTGAGTTGAAATGCTAACCGATGTATAATTCATGCAATGGTTTCTTTGGTCTAAACTGTGGCTTTGCTAGAAGCCCTGAGGAAGATGCTGCACAGTGAGAGTCGTGATCTGTCCTTGGATTATCCCCTCGCTCCAGGGAAAACAGGAGCCAAGCTGTATTTGGCATACGTTGCTTTCCCTACGGAGCAACTCCATTCACCCCACCAGAAGAGAGAGAGCAAGGGCCAAAACTATACCTTTCTGCAGGCTGCCCAGCTGGACAGGATGAAACGTGGCCCTGCAAAAACATTCTCTGTCCCATGATGGTTTTTATAGCTGTTCCTTGCATCCCAAGATCTCCCTTGATGGATCAGATCTGTACAAGCCAGTACAGATCTGGCTGTACTGYAAACCCTAAGAGGTGTGATTTCACAGATTTTAACATTTGTAGGATTTAATATTCTTTTTTTTAAGCAGTTTTGAAAGTAATTGTTTTACAGGATTTTGTAAATCATTAGAGCTTTGAATAAAACAAATTTCTGCCATGAACATATAGTTATCAACACTCATTCAAGGCACAAAACTGTAATTAGTGATTTGGGTTTCATATCTGTTTTATTTGTATTCCTACGTCAAAACGCATCTGTCACAGTGTTTGGTCCTGCAAGCTTTCTGTGCAWGAGGCCCTAGCCTTCAGCAGCAGCTCTTTAATTTTGAAGGGCTTACAGAGATGGCCTCAGAATCTCTGAGTGCATTTACGCGTTTGAAACCACATACATTAGTTGGATCAATGTCAATGAAAATGCTTAACATTCTTCTTCAAAACAGAATCTTGAAATCTGTTAGCCTCCCTCTCATTTTTCCATTATCGCTCTTCTTGCTGACTGCCAAACAGGAATAATTTTTCCAAAGACCTGAATACCAAATCTATTACCCTGTTCTACATTAGTTCCGATCCCCTCCCCTGAGTGCTTACGCAGGGGATGAGCAGTGAGAGGAGCACTATAGTTTGCAATAGCTTATAAAAGATTGAATCTGTCAGCAATTCAGGTGCTACTGTAAATCGACTTTTCACTAAAATTTTTGCTTTTGCTTGTCCATTCCTCTGCTGCACTGCCAGTTTAATCACAGGAAGTGAACGGATACTGGAAGTTCGTTAGCATCAAATAAACAGCGAAGTATAACCACTACCCGAATTTTGGATGTGAGTTCTGCCCATCACCCTGTGCTGGAAGCAGAGTTGCAGTGAAACTAAATAAACGTTATTACCACTTACTTTTGCAAAGAGGTATTTCTTCTGCTGAGAAGATTMCTGTACATGCTGGAGAAAATACGTGGCATGGTGGTTTCTCCTTCAAAACAAGAGGAAATCTCTCTCCAATGCAATGGAGTTCTGGCAGTTAGGGACCAGTGGCAGCAGTGTGCACGGATTTTTTTGAAAAGGGACCAAAAATGTACATTTTCAGCTTTCTTTATAGATAAATGCTTTCTGCAATGGTTTGATTTGCTGTTTAAATTTGCTATTACTGGAAAAAAAGAAAAAGAAAAACATTGAGATTAATCTCAACAGATTGGCAGAAGAGAAACATATTCCTGAGGTGACCTACCTGCCTCTTATTAAAGCTTTTTTTCTCAACAAATTGCTGTTAATAAACATTTGTTTAGCTACATATCAAGTGTTTTCAAATGAATAATTGTGTGATTTTTGTTACTGAAATAAAATATAACTGGGCTCATATTCCTTAAATCAAATTCTCTTTCTCTGTTTTTTTTTTTAATATGAATATATGTTCATTTCCTTGTAATGCTCGCTATGACCAATAAGCACATAACTACGGAAACCTTTAAAAAGAAATACTTTCTGCTTTGCAGCTCTGCTGTTTTTCGTTCACTGTAGAGTAGCGTGCTCTAACCAGTGCCTTCTTGCATCTGTCTGTCATAGGTGGATTTTTTTTGGAAGCGAGATGGGGAAAGTTTTCCGGCTTCTCCAGTATCTGCCYGCGGGCAGGTGAATGGAGCTGGACTGGCAGTCTCCGGCTGCAGGGGAGGACAAGGCTGGTGACCCGCCTCTTTCACACGTGCGGGTGCACGCTGGCAGTTGAAMTACATCCCGCCGATGTTGCTGCAACGTGGTCCTGGCAGGGGAACAGCTAGGTCTGATAAGAGTAGGCTGCCTTCTCTGAAGCAAAACACCAGACTCAAGTTGCACATTTTTCCTTGCCACTTTTGCTTAATTAAACTTTTGAATATTGTTCTTAGGCTTTGGAGAGCTACTGGTAAAGATGCAAAGTGGAATAACTGAAAAGAGAGTCACTGAGACAAATTTATGTAAGCATTTTTGTTAGTTATTAAAATGATCCAAGAGATGGGACATGCAAGCTCAAATTCCTTCTTTAACTGTTTCATAATAGGTATTGAAACCAAGATCTCATGTCTTGTACACAYGTGAGCTAGCTAGCATTCATGACTATTCTTAATGTTCTTTTGTGGAAACTGTGAGTGAATTTAAACAAATCTGAAGACTGCGGACAATAACTCAGTTGTTATATTGCCAGGTGATTATATTTCTCATCTGAGTTCCCAGTTTACTGCTCTAGTGAATGTTAAATATTATATGGAGAGCAACAACAGAAAAAAATAGAGTGTCACCTTAAAACATGCACTATTCCACTCATTGGGGCATCCCCCACGAGGTGGGTTCAAATCTCCTTCACAACGGGAGCGAATTGACTCTTGGACTTCCACACCATCAAAGAATGCACTAGCACCAAAGCCTTTAAATGAACAGGTATCTAACCCTTCACCTGTTTTAAAACCAAAATCAAAACCAGGTCAAACTCACAGACACTTATTTGGTGGTATTTTTAACATTTTTCTCCTTTTTTCTTTTCAAAATGTCTAACGTGGCAAACAACTGGAGATTCAATTGAGCCAGCAACAACTCTGCAGCAAAATCCTCCCCATCAACTCAAAGTATCTTTAGGCAATGTTGATATGATGTATTACATTATTTTTTGTTTTAATTCAGCCAACAGTTCTCTTTACTAAAATGCAATTTATACAGGTTTTATTGCATGCAGTGAAAATGTACAGGTATCAGGTTAGCTGGTGATAATATATCATCTACAGTAATTACTACTGAAATGTCTAATCAATTTTAATAGACATTTTTAATTCTACTGTCCTTTTGTGTTGATACATGCTACAACTTCTGGCAATATTCTTCAGTACTGTCACTAAAAGCAGATCAATTACAGCATATCCTTTTAACAAGTTTGAAACAAAATATGCTAAGGATATTAAAAATGTGCCAAGTATGTTACGCCCACTGCCAATTTCAGTGCTAGTAAATTATCCTGTTTTGCAAGTCATTGCCTGTTGCTGTTCACAGATTATGTGAATAAACCTCCAGCTTTCATTCATTACCTTCTATTTTTGAGCAGGAATTTGGAGGAAATTTATATTTTTAAGTGTTCATAAATGATTAGACACAGTAATGAAAGCAACTAAAAAAAACCTAACATGTTTTTCTACCTACAGATTTTCCTCTCTTTACTAGTAGGAAAAAATAAGTCTGACATTTCAGCCTCTATCTACAATATAGTTATTTTTCTTATTAATGCAGCTTATTACAAGAAATTGCTTTGATATAATGCTAACTAGGATATATACTGTGAAATATAAATTGTGATTTAAATAGAGATTGTCTGGATGAGGTAATAAATTGAGGTGGCAAACTAATTTAAGAGAATCTTTTTAAATGTGCTGCGTTGCAGAGAGATGGAGACTCAGACTTTAAGGCRCATGGATAAAATTTTTTCTTACTGACCAAGTACCTAAATGTGAGAGGCAGTTTTCACAGCACTCCCAATCTTTAACACCTGTGTAAAAATATAGATAGTGATAAAAATCATGCTAGCTTGCTCTTCCAGAGGGTAAGGCAGAGAGTTTTTGAAGAGGCAGCTGAGAGTAGATCAACGATGCAGCTGGAAATCTTGGCTTTTGTTGGATACCTCATTGGAGATAGGCAGAGCTTTCAGAAATCCCAGCGTTAGCTAATGAGGCTTAACCAGTCTTTTTCTTTCCCCACGCTTTCCTGTACAGTCACATGAAACTCCCTGTATCAGTGCAAAGTGACCAGTTAAGTACTGCTCAGATAAACTCTCTGCACATTGTAACTCGTTTGGTGTGCTTTGCAATTCATCAACTTTTACTGTTATTGAAAACATTGATGGCGCTGATGAGTTGCTTTCACCTTTAAGTTTGCAGTTTAGTTTTACAAATAGCTATTGAAGGGCAATCTGCCAAAAAACGTTAGAGGCTGTTATAGGTTTATGATATGAATTATGGGAAACAAAGTATCATATATATTTGAGGACACGGACTCTCAGTCAAACTAGTGGTGAGCCTTGGCCTGAGATGGCTAACTCTCTTCCTGAGACTGTGACATAGGATCAGTCTTGGTTGCTGAGTTCTCTGAGCATTAAGGTGAATAATTTAGAAATTTACAGATTGAAATACTGTCTACAATCAGAAAATCTGAAGTGGTTGCTAGTCCTTGCTAATAGAAGCATTTTTGTTTCACCTTTCAGCAACTTGCGTGTTCTAAGGAGACTTATCCTGCAGATAGAAATCTTCTATAAAAATTTAGCTAAGAACGAACTTTATCAGAGCTCCTTTTGTTTTCTCTAGACATTTTTTGGACATACATGGCCAGAAGGGAATTCCCCTTGGTGTAYGGGAATTTCTTTGTTAGTGTAAAATGTGATGATCTGGTGTGTCCACTTTGATATGCTCCAGTGTTTGAGAATGAAGGATGAACTATGATATATACCAGAAAAAAAGAAATCCACAAACATGTCCTCTTATTCCATCTTCAGTTTTTCCCTGGAAGGGATTTAAGGACTCTGGCCATCTGGATGTCTGGCAACTCAGTCAGAGCTGTGGCTACTGTGTGTATGCAGATTAACTGTGTAGCACATGCACAGTAAGTCCAATGTGTCCGGTACACATCAGACCTGCTGCACATGTGCTGCACAGATGGTCTGTGCATACACAGTAAATCAGATATGTTAAGCCTACTGCGCATATGCAAACCATCTGTGCAGTGCATGTATATATATTTTTGTCTGGGAAATCCCTAGTCAGAGCATGAAAGGTTGTGGTGGAGAGGAACTCCAGTGGTAGAGAGGCCATGAGAGACTCTGACAGTGCAATAAATTAAAGCAGCTCCTCGTCTGCTCTTGCTCTTGTCTGGACCAAAGCCGTAACAAATCAGCTCCTCAGAAGCAGAAAGTGTAGCTAGCTGCTCTGCAGTTCCCCTCCCTGTAGCAATTGGCTGCAGGAAAGAATCTGTGCCAAAACCATTAGTTTTATAGGCAGTGATTATCAGCTCCCTATTATCTTCCAAAACTAGCTAGAACTGAAGCTAGTTCATCAGGTACTTCAAATGAATGAACAAGGTCTGGTATTTTACTTATCCAATAAAACAGTGGTGCTTATTGTACAGGCCTCAGGGATGCGTTTAACCAATTATCTTCTTTTCACTACCCGCTAAGCCATTATCTTCTGTTCTAAGCATCAGAGTTTTTACATAGGCTGTTTGAGCTTGATAGAGATGTTTACTGGTTAGTACATAGCCGCAGCTGAATACGTATATAAAAATACAATTTGTTCAGCATACATACAAGTTTATTCTCACTGTAGATGTAGTATGTCTACATTTATTTATATTTTTAAGTCCTGACAGTGGCTAGTGTGCTTTTCAAGCTAGGTCTGGTTTAGGTCTATTTCTGATGACTTCTATCGGTCTGATCTCGAGGAGCCYGTTGTTTGTGCCACAAAGCAATGCTGTTCATCTAATTATACAGGTTACACAAATTTCCTCAGCAATCTAAYGTTCTTATTGCATGTTATACCACGTTGCTGCATTTTATTTATTATTTACCGATTTGCTCTGCAACAAGTAGCAACAAATAATTTTACCAAGAAAGGAAATGCTAAGGCCATAGTTTTGTAACCAGAGCTTCTCAATGCGTTCAGCTGGATGACTAGGTATCCTTGTCAAATAAAGAGAACTATTTCATTTAAATAACAAAACAGAAACATAACTATATACGCAAAGAGAAYGCTGCAAAGTTAAATTAATAATGAATACTCAAAGTTTAGTCTAATTTAATTGGGTTCAAACGAAAACTGTGGTGGTAACATGGTCAAGGCCATAGTTCCCGGATTCAAAAATATTGAGAAATCACAGATATCAACTACAAAGGTCTCTRTGAAGCAAGTCTTTTCCTCTGATAAAACGAAAAGTGCACACAGAGAGTTGTGATCAAATTCGTATGCACACCKGAAAAGCCTTTTTGAAGTGGCAAGGAGAACAGCTGTGATGACTGGGCTGTGTGTAACCTGGGTGAAAAAGGAATGTCTGCACTGTAAGGCAGAGGAATCAGATAGGAGGAGGAAAGAAGGTACAGCTCCAGACTCCAAGAACTGTGGAAACAGATTTCTGAATCACGAATTCTTCTGTGTATTAGATATACATATAAATCTTTCTGAGACGTATTTAATACATGCATAATGAGCCATATATGCAGCAATTTGCATTAAATTAAGAAAGTCATACTATTTATGTCTCTAATGACATAGCACTGTTATACTGGAATCCTTCCCTCAGTGGAATTACGGGAATTATGTTTTTCGCAACTTCTGTAAGTTAGTTGGGGGAACACTTGACTGTATGTGCACCTTCTCTGAATATGAAAGCAAATATTCACTTCTCACAATATTCGAAAAGATGACTTAGAACTAGATTTAATCCATCCCATAATACTTTAGTGTAACTGCTTGTGACTCATTAGGCTAAATTAGCACATACAATATGAAGTCATGGTACTGTATAACCTGACCCTACTAAATTCTCTGGTAACAGAACATTCAGTTTGCAAAATCAAGGTGCTTAACAGTTACAGGATAACAGAATTAGGATTGCCTGTAAGGGTGCTGAGACCCAGAAACCTTCCAGTCCTGCAGAGGAATGCTCTTCGCTAGCCCTTTGCCCTGTTGCCTTATCTAGCTAGTGCACTCTTAATTTCTTGGTTATTTCCTCCCAACCTCCTCTCYGAACAAGTTAACTTTCTAAATTTCCAGTTCCAAATTTCCAGGCTCTAACTCCTCAAAGCACTCATTTGCCTTAGCCTGTATCCCTGTCTTTCCTTCCTACTCCTACCTCTCCATGCTTTACATGCTGTTTCTGCCTTTTCCTGACTGCCAGTTTTTATAGACAGTGACTATATCCCTACTTTTATTCTGGGAAGACCCATAACTTTTTTGGACAAAAATTTTCAGGCAAAATCAGTCAAATATTATCAGTAGGCCACTTATAATGAATATTTTAATATAATAATAACACTGTCTAGTAAATCATATGGAGTCAATGTTTGAAGTGCTGAAATTCAATATGCTGTAAATACATCCTTTGAATGAAAGGGAAGTACTTGTGTGAATGAAATAGGCAAGATTTTTTCTGTAATTAGAAATGTATATGTATATTTTTTCTGTAATTAGAAACATATACATTAGAGTTAGGATGATTTGAAAGAAGATGCTGGAAATGTCATAGAAGTCCAATAAACAAAAAACGATAAAATATCAAGTGATCTGTCACTTCTAGTTAAAGTTCATTCAGCCTCGGAAAGCAACAAGATAGATGGAACAGTAAAAGAGAAGGAGATGGAAAAAAAAAGAAAGGAAGGGTTAAGGAGAGGGGAGAAAGAAGTGCAGGGCAGGAAAATTGTAGAAAATTATTTGAGGCCATCTCCTTGACCCCAGCCTACCCCCACTGCTGCAGCCACTGGTCAGGGTGAAGTAAAGCTGACAATAGCTATTCATCATGTTGTAGAGCAGAATGTAAAATGAAAACCACAACGACTTCATATGATGCAAGTAGGTACAGAAAGGGATTAAATCAATTGAAGATGTTATCCCAAAGCAAAGTAGGACTTCTGATTAAATTCATCTTTTCCTAGAAGCAACAATTATTTTTTCCCCTTTAAGCTACAAACACACGCATGTAAMACACCTTCATACCCAGCCAGGTGTGCTGAAATCCTGGAGAAGTTCCCTGATCCACTCCTCCAATTTTTCTTTATCATTAGGTAGGATAACGTTCCCATGGATGGTTTGCTTTCACAGCTGAACAGATGATGTTCAGTGAGGAAAAGTTTGCTTGATGTTTGCTTTCAGAGAGACTTCTTGGATTTCCYTTTTTCACTTACTTCAAAAGTTGACAGAAATTTTGATTTCTCTGTCTGAGTCAAGGAGTCACCAAAAATGTAAGCCTTTGAAAACCGGTTGTTCCTTCATGCAAAGGCTGCTTCCTCCAAAGACGAAAGTACAGTAGGCATCAGTTTATAGTTAGGYAACTTCTGCAGCCGGGCTGATACATGGAGCCCAGAAGATGATGATGTCAGTAAGTGCAGGAAAAGAGTTCCAATTAAAGAAAAAAAAAGCATAAATAGACTTTAAAAATTGCTCCTCCTCCTGTTTCTTACCATCCCTGATGGACAGAAATTCAGCATTGGATGTCTCAGWACAGTGGTGTAAACCTCTCAAAACAGTCTATTAATCTTGACCAACAAAACTCACATTTTTCAAATCGCGTAAGGCTTCATAGCAATTCTGGGCCAGCCTGAGAAGATCGTGCAATTCTTAAAAAGAAGGAATGTAATTTACTTCAGTTGTGTGCACACACATGCACATGTACTGTGGTTAACCCTTTCATTCCACTAAGAACTATGATTTTCCAAAGTACCCTTAAGTTCTGCTGTTAGTACAAAACTACACTAATTAAAACTAAAGTGGTTAACATAAGACAACTATTTTTTGACCTGCATGTTGGGTTATCCATATATAATGGCAGGACTGCTTAAACAGAAGCTGTTTCATATCCAAGTAAAATAACTGTAGCACCTTCTCTTCCTTCCCTTACTCCTAAAAATAACAATTATCACAATACAGCGGTTTAGAAGAACACCATAGTACTTCAGTGACTCTTCAGAAATCACTTCACAGACACTGACAGCTCCAGTTCCCTGTTATAACTGGACAGTGAAAAAGTCAACAAGGGTCTAAAATAGAAGTGTGGGCCATTTAACTGGCAGGTGCCATGTAACTTTTTAGTATGTCCAAGCTCCCTTCCAAGAGCCGCAATCTCCTTTAAAACTTTAGGAGGAAGATTTTTGTACTTTCTAGAAACCATATATTTAAAGAATTCCTGTGTGATAATGCATAATAAATTCTTTTTTCATCCTAATTTCATCAGTATAAGCAAAAATCCTGTCTGCAGCTACTGATTTTCATAAGATCTGCTGCTAAGTGTGTCACTGCTTTATCACTAGGAAAGCACAATTTACTCTGTGGAGTAGATCCAATGTATTAATGCATTAATCCAATGCTGCCCTATCACGATGGGTGCAAACTATTTTATTTTATTTTATAGTTAGTATTAAAGATATCTGAGAAAATTATTTAGCATTTTGAAAGTACTATAAAAACTATTTTTCATATATTTTAACCTCATGCATTTTATATTTCTTTTGAACTGTGGTGGCTGATTATTACATTTCTAATTGATTTTATTTCCTTTTTATTTTTGTTTGGAGCATACTTAGGATTCTGTAGGATTCTTTAAATAATGAGAAAATCTTTAATTTAATTATCTGTAGGAAAACAGATGTTTTGTGTGGAGCAATAGATTTAGTACTTCATACTGCATGAATAACTTTGTCTGGAAAACTGCAGCCTCCAACACAGAGAATTTCCATGTCCAAAACACATTTAGCAGCCAACAGTTTGAAATGGTCTGAGTACTGAGTACTGATACTCACATCTTTCATGTATGTGAAATGTGTGGCTTAAAAAAAAAAGAAGTATATCAAAATTTACCAATAATCAATGCTGTACCACAATAATCAAAATATCAACCACATCTCTTTCATTTACGAATTATATCATGTTTCACGTGCATTTTTCATTTTGTCATCCATTGAACACTTGCCTCTAACTACAGAAGCGTAGACACATGGTTGGGATCATAGTGCTCAGAGATGGAAACGACCTGCTACACCATCAATTCTCAATTAGGTTTCTCAAGAACATAATTAGATTTTTGGTAGAACCATGTAGATGATCAGTATATGGGTAGAGCTGTGGAAGTCACATAGGTTCGGTGAATTTGGTGAAGCCAATTTCGTCTGGAACTGCTGAAATATTATTACCTGTTTGATTGAGAATTTGATATTTAGGCACTACTTACATTTTAATTTTCTACTTCTTTTTTGAAGGTAGAAATTTTACTCTTAGAAATATTAATAATATTCCATAATTATATTAATATTTGATACTATACACATATTATTGTAATAGGTTATATTATTATTTTCATATATTGTTATACAATCTTTATATCCATACTATTATAATGATACTCATAATAACAGTTATGCATTATTATTATTGTATGATGTTATTATATAAGTAATCTGTAACTATAAATATTGTCTAAGTATATATAGCAAATAATACAAATAGAACATCTTCATATTCCTTATTTGAATTTAAACACTGTTGCCCCAAAATTCCTCGCAGCTTGCTAAGTTTAGCATTAACTTAAATGTTCAAGGAGCCAGGATAACTCAATTAACTTTGAGTAAATTCTGAAATCTCTGCTAAGGGAAGAAAAAGAGAAAGAATTATTTCCTTACCTCAGCTGACGATTTCAATCAATACCCAGCTTAAGATTTCAATCAAGAGAATAGATATTATTTATAAATTTGTTTCCTATCTATGTAACTCTAGATTCTACTATGCCTTTGTAAGACATTTCGCAATGCACAGAAATTTTACTGCTTTGATGATTTTAAAGAAAATGTTATATGCCTGAGGATTTTTCTCCCTCAGAACCTTATGTTAGTGATGATAAAAAGCATTTTATTATTTAGCCCCTGCATTTTCTTCTACAAGTTCTTTCTCTTCCAACTTTGTTAGCTACAAAACATCTCAGCTATGTAAGCTTTACAAATATAGATATCTGGATTATACCAAATTAACAATTAATAAAGAAATTTCTGTTCTTTTTTCTACTTCTAGATTTCATTGGTAAATGTTTAAAGACGCAGCCATTAAATCTATGTGTCTGACCAGTTTCCTTCAGATTCTGCTTCATTTAAAGCTGGTCTCGATTGCAAAAGCAACAATACGAAGAACATGTTTATGGTGTAGAAGTCAAAGTTTGAGATATTCCCTCGAGTTTTACAAAGCACAACTAGTATTATTTCTAACATAACTGCTAGATATGGGCAAAACCTGCATACTTTCCCACATACATTCAGATTTAAAAATAAGAGAGCCTTCATCAAGCTGATTTCCATTTTTTTTCCCTCTAAGTATTCAACAGCCAAATGCAAATTGTAGGAGCTCTAATGAAAAGCAAAATTTTAAGCTTTCCTGATTGCAAAAAGTAACTTTTAAATAAAGAGGCATGATTTTGATTCGGTATGAGAAAATCATCTGTTCAGGAGTAGAAACACCACGTGACATGCAATCAGCTACACATACCTAGCATGAGTAGCATTTTAGTTTGAAAAGAACTGCTTTTGATAACCTTTTGAAACAAAAGAGTTTTAGAAAAGACCTTCATATTTGAAGAAATCATCTGTTTAAAATTATTTTGTACAGTAAGGATATATTATTAAAATTGAAGATCTATTTGTTACTATGAAATACAGAGAAAAGGGGTAACAGTCCCGAAGATGTGAATCCCTTCTTTCTTTGTTGATACAAGAAAGCATAGAATTTGTTTTTGTTCCAGGACCTAGTAAAGAAACAAATCTTGAGAAGTCTCTTGATTATAATTAATTCATTCTCTGAAATATTTGTATAGTAATAAGATGATGGTTTCTCTGTATATTATTGCATCAGCCTTTATATGTCGTCCTATTGTACATACTCTGAAATTTTCCTAAAAGCCTGAAAGATGAATCTCATGATGTTTTTATGTTCAGTAGTCTTTTTCATTATGGAAATCTGTTACATTGCTGTAGTTCCTCTATAATGCATTGCACTGTAACCTGACTACTCAGATTATTTTATCCTAAACTTAGTGTTGTACTTAAATTGAGCATGAACTTCTACAGGCATCTCAGCTTTAATTTCTTTTTTACTTTTTATAGCTAAACAAGTAGTCCCATCTAGCACTTTTGAAGTACTTCCTCACAATATTCATTGCTTTAATTGTTTGTTATTATTATTTTAAATGTAGAATCCACTTTCAGAAGGAGGATTTGTTTTGCTTAGTTCCCACTGTTCCCTCTTTTATATTATTGCTTTGGAAGCAACTTTAAGGTGCCTGTGCCTGATACCTGAGGCCTTAGGGTGTACTAAATTCAGTTTATTTTTTGGAATTTTATATGCCTAACTATAGCTATCAGTGATAGTTTATCTTCAGACAGTGCAGATAAACACTAAATTCTCTAAAACTTTTGATCAGACTAGGATTTAGTGGCACAACCCTTTTGTCCTGGAGAAAAAGTCTCTGGGTCTTCCATAAAGCTGTTGAGACATTGACCATTAGAAGAGTCAGAAATACTTGTGAAGGCTACATCTTTTGCATGGCTAATTGAACGCTAAGTATAATGTATTTCATCAGACCAAAAGTCCATCTAGCGTAGTGTGTAACAATGTCAAGAAGTAAATTTTGAGGGAAGTGTAGATGAACAAGAGAAACATACAGCGACGGGTCTCTTGTTAAGCTCTCCCAGCTTCATTTTAATTATTTCAGTGAAGACTATATACACAGATAGTCTGGGTATAAAAAGAAAAGAACAAATTAGTTATATCTAATATCGTACTTAGAATGTTAACTTTCCAAGTGTGTTCTGCTTGACTGCAAGGAATAAAAATAAGACTTTCCCTGACAACATAAATTTACTACTTTTTTATTATTTAGTGCTTTTATCTAATTATTACAGCAAAGCATGGTAGCAGAACCTCTGATTTATTGGTTAACTAACTAATTAGATAACTAACTAAAATACTTAGCTAACTGGAATGTATGAGAGTTCTGTACAAAGGCACAGGGAAATTCATTACTGTCCACCCACTGGTGTAGGTGTATGTTATTGCTGTTGTAGCTGGCTGATAAGCACTTAAATGAAACCAATGAACAAGGTAATGAACAAGCCTTAGAGAAGGCTTCTTCCTGATCATTTTTGAAAACATCATGAAAAAAAGCACGCTTATAATAACAAACAAGTAAATTTGGTGAAACTTTCACTATGGAACAAAATTTTGTAGTTTACACAATACACACACCACAAACATATATATATGTACATATAAATATAAATATATATCACTATGTGTAGTGTAAGCACACTAGTCTCTTTTTCTGAAAGGTGTTTCAAATTTTCCTGAATAATATTTCCTACTACTATATCTAGTTCTCCTAAAAGCACTGGCAACTCCTCACAACCTTTCCTTAATCAGCTTTTGGTTTCACAAGTTCTGATTCTTTTCGCATATGTTTCTGTAGTGTCTTCAAGGACAAATTAGTGTAGGCTGCGATGTTTATGTTCCATGAAAAAAGGTGTTGCTTGCAGTGATAGGAAAAGACTGGAGTCTTCACAGATATGTCAGAGATTAAGCTCATATTGACCTGGAGAATTTTGGAAAAGCTTTGCATTAAAGCCAACGAAGGGTAGGAAACAGCTATCGCCAGTCCTTGTATACATAGTATAACTGGCCCCATTCTAATGCTCTCAAAACACACCTCACCTCTGATAAAAGTTTTTCACAATTAAGGWCTGCAGCGTGCAAATGGCTAAATGGAGGAACACACTAACCAGAGCTGTTAAATAACCATTGTAGTTAAATATCTAGCATGYTATTTCTCATTAGAAGCAGTCATTGAGTTGAGGAAGGGCTGTAAATCTAAAAAGATGAGGGTTACGGTGCTGTAATTTAAGAAGTCCTATTGTGACTCATTGGTACATTAAATGTAAATATATGTACAATATTATGCCCAATTATATTGAGCATAAGCCAAAATCATTGTTCTGAAGAGCTGTGGTATCGACAGGACCCACCTCTGACCACAGGGTCATCCTTTTTTCGTAAGAGCTCTGGGTTTAAATACAGCTATTCTGAACACAGAGTCAGACACAGATCCAAATTTTTCTCCATGGCTATCTGGCTAATATTATCAAGCTGCATTAACACAGGGTTCTGGTAGCTTCCTCAGGCTTGCATTAACCTTTTGAAAAAGTCTTACCATTTGTGCTAGATTCTCACATTTATTTTCACTCAGGAGAAGCAAATGTATCTCACCCACAGAAATCAATTGACACAGCACATTTAAGGAAGTGTGAGTTTTTTTTTTCTCTCTCCTGAAAAAAATTGTAGAAACTAATCATCTGTTTGACCACTGGTGAACTGATTTTCTATTTGCACTGCTGGGAGCTGGGGAGTCATGAGAATTAAGAAGACCCAAGCTAGGCTTTTGAAACTACTCGGGGTGAGGAGCCCAGGCAAGCTTGTAGACCAGTTTGTAGATAACTTTTTATCTCAAGATGTCATGAGTTAATGGTCTGAGCTCTTTTGAATTTCAAAGTATGAAGTTCACAATTTTGTGTTCATAGGTATGGGGTCAGTTTTATATGGGGTGTGCACGGGACACCTTATTTTATGAAGCTCAGTATGCTACATTAACTTTTGCAAGGAATTTCACCACTACCACATACGTAGCTCATCTTACAAACATGACTGAAACAGTATCACTTAGGTTTTTGAGATGGTTTAGCTGACCTTCTGTCTGCCTTTTCATTTCTAAAAACAAAACAGAAATAACCTTTGGGAGACTCAAATTCAGTTAAGCAACAGAGGCAAACTCAACATCTGCACCATTGCAGCACTGCAAATAAAGTCATACATGTCATGATATTTGATATGCAAATACACATTATTGTTTATAATGTATTGCCTGGAGAAACTGTCTGGATACCTTTTTTGTTAATGTATTCATTCACCCTACCAGTGGTCTGAATTTTGGGCAGTGCATAAAAGATTTTGTGTGTTGTATTTTTAAGTGTCTGAGAACCTTGTCTGTCCTAGTCACTTTTAGTAACTTTATAGTTGACAAGACACATTGATAATTCCTAAGTTGTTCAAATTCATGGTTATCTTTTTCCCAAGGTCTTTWTGACTGTGGTATTAGGATCATAGGCACATCATGAGATTGCAATATGTTGCTGTGGATTTAAAATGCATTTCAAATCCATAAAAGGCAATATATTCATCTGGCAGGACTTTAAGCTAAGGTTTTTTGTCTGGCATGTAGCATGTTCCCTATAATACTTGTTCACCCTCAAAGGAAGCTTACCAGAATGCATTCTTCATAATGGAGTTAGGTAACACACTAGCAATGTGTAAAATCGTATCCTGAGGCACAGAGACATCATTTTGTGCAGTATCTATAGTAAGACCCTCAACAATCTGGATAGCTTTAGAGCTGTGTTCCCTTGAAAATAACGATGTTCATTCTATCACATACACAGATTCCAGAACCCCGTATATGAACTTTAGTATGAGTAGATGCAATAACTGTACAAAGTTATCAAAATGTAAAGTGAATGATCAGCTCCAAAGGAATATTCTTCAGTGCCCCACCATTCAAATTTATCCAAGGGCTCTTTTTCTTTATGTCAGAAAATTTGCAGTCAGCTGCAAGAATCTGCAAAGCAAGCACTACAGCCCATTCCTTGAGCTGCACCCTTTTCTAATGTAARTCAGCCAGCTTAGCACCATTTACCTTTATGGAGGTTTACCTGTTAATACTACCACCTAAAAATCTGTTCYACCTTATTGTTTGTGATTGGAAATTTAACAATAAATTCTGCTTAAATAATTACAAGTTGGTTAGAACATAGCATGGCTGCAACTGGAAGCTGTAGTTAATGTAAAACAGTGGAGGGTGCGCTGATATCTCCAGGCCAAATTATATTCCTTCCTCTTTATGAAAGTTTCCTGTTATAGAGGTCTAATAATATATAATAATATATAGGTCTATATAATATATGATACATATATATAATACATATATTATAATAAATAAATATAATATAATATAATATAATATAATATAAAGTAATATAATATAAAGTAATATAGAGGTCTAACAACTCCAAGATTTTGGCACATTATTTGGGCTTTAAGCAGAAAATTAAATTCCAGGTATCCAAGCTTGCTCTATTTGTCTACCATTATAGAAACTTTCAGAGATACAGCGAAAGAAAAGATAGGATTCATGAAGAGATTTTTCATAGAATACGGGATTTTTTCTTCTAATAGTTTTCTCGTAGACAAGGTAACTGAGTTCATAAGTGAAGTTTCATTGTTTTTAGTACAAATTTGTTTAGAACATTCCCATTTTAAATTTAAAAAAAAATAAAGCATAATGGAGGGTTAGAGTTCAAACTGCAGAAGATAGTTTATAACTTGTCCATACAATGACATCATTTTATTGGTAGGGATATTGTGAGAGTTGCTGAAGGTGACACAAACCTAAGGCAGCAACGAATGGTTCGGTATTGCCCCTCTTTCAAGCGATCTTCTCTTCTCCATCACACCAAGCACACAGTATACTGCCGTAGCCTTCTGTTGCAAAAAACAAGACAGGGCAGGAAAGTGTCCTGTAGTTCAGAAAATGCTAGAAATTTTTCCTGGAAYTTATGGAAATTTACCTTGTGATAGTGACCACAGGAGTGAAAAATGTGATCTTCCTAAAAAATAGATTTTTTCTTTACCTTTAAAATTATCTAGAGCATTTGAAACTTATAGTTTTGCCTATGAAAACAGGACAGAAAAACATGATGAAGTTGGAAATAATCTGTGAGATTAAATAAAGCTGGGAAGACTAAGTTGAGGTACTAAAAATATTTCTTTACAAAGAGGCTGCTTTGACAAAATGTGAAATATAGAGACATTTAAACCTAGTAACAGCAGATGCTGACATGGTAGACCCTTACCTTTGTTGCTTTGGTCAGTGTATGAACAAATCACAAGGATGTTCTACATCCTCGATTCTTATTCTTTGCCTAAGTGATGATAAAAYTTAAGCTCATTGGGCCTCAGTACTTAAAGTCATTTTAAATTAATTCATAGCTTCCTCCTCTGTCTTCTCTTGATTTTTAATTACTTATTGTCCTTGGTGAAATTTGCTTTAATATAATTGTGGCAATAAAGACTGATGGTGCCTTTATCTAATGAAGCTATTTGTGAATCTCCATCAAGCTTTTCTCACTCTGCCGAGAGCAGAGCATCTGTGATCGTGCAGTACAGTTTAAAGCACTCTGAGACAGAGGCACAAATTCTGCTTTTTGGTGTCTATGAAACCTCTTTCTTTCAGTAGGAGCCACGTGYGCACGCGTGCAGTACGAGTGTGAGCAACGGAAAACGGTATTTGACCCCACAGTACTATATCCATTAGGTGGGAATAAAGAATGACTCAGAGGGAAACTGCGCKTTGGTTAGTTTTCTTTTTCATGACMCAGTGAGCTTTTAGCTGTTAGTGTAATTAATATTACCAGGCACTATTTTGCAATATTCACCCTCTTCTAATAATAGCATTTTCATTTCCATAAAAATTCTCTAAGTACCTTTCAGCTGCTAATTAGAGCAAGTCTCTGAAAAGTAGATAAAAGATTCATTTGTCTAACCCTGSAATAGAGTATGCTGGGGAAAAAAGATGGTAGCTTTTCAACACTCAAAAATGTTTTCTATTCCAATTTGTCCTGGTTGCAGTTGTGTGCAATGGAAACACAGCACACTCAGGAAGGTCGAATGTAACTTTCTAGGATTCGGCGTGGGCATCAGGCATAAAGGCATTTTCTCTGATAGTGCTAGGAAATCTTTTCTGACTGTAAAATATCTCAAGTTCTCGCATTACATCTCATCCAGGAGAAGATTTTTCTGTCCCAGAAGAACAACATAAAGGTCCATAGTAGCATTAATTAGATGACCTGATGTAGTACTTGATGTTACAATCTATTTTAGCTCCTTTTGCTCATGCTGTAAGGTCACTGTACTGATGTTACTGTCTAAACTGAATATTAACAGTAAAATGAATCTACGTGAATATATTCCATACCCTTTTATTTCCTTGCATTAACGATACACTAAGAAACCAAAATATATTAGACTTAAAAATAAACTAGCAAACTTAAACCACTTCCCACACACCTTCCAATCTCCTCCGGAGTAATTGAAGTACCTTGTGTACGCATTCTCAAAAAGTTCAGATGTCTTTGCACATCATTCATTCCCACGTGTTTTTATTTTGTTCTGGTAWAAAGGGCTTCCTCAAGATTGAACACCAAACAGAAATTGCAAGAGAGATGAAAGGTTAAAAGTGGAATCAGGTTTTAAGACGGTCATTCTGCTGCAAGCTGTGCTTCGCCTGAAGAGATCAGTAGCTGTTCTTAGACAACCAGCCATTTCGCGAAGGGTCTTCCAGGAGCTCTCTGTGATACAGGAGATAGATGGGGGCTTTCTTCTCTCTGTTTGTAGGCCTTTTCATGAGAAATCTTGTCATTGCTTATGGCAATACATGGCGGCAAACATGGCTTTCTGTCACAAAAGCCCAGAATTAACAAGTGAGCTTGACCTAGCTTTTTTGCTTTGCTGAAGTCCTTATTTTTTTTTTCTTTCCCAGAATCTTTGTGTTAAATGGGTTGAAGTAGATTGGGTTTGTATTTCTCAGARTGGATTCAATGTGACATGTTACAGGGAGCTCTGGCAGAAATWTGTAGTAAGTAGGTCACAACAGCTCTGTTGATTAACATATTGGTGATCTACAACTGCAGTATCAGTTATAATGTGACAGGTAGATAACATACAATTGTGTATTTTTGTTGGGAGAAGGGATTTTTCCAGTATGAGACCAGACTGAATAACCATGCAACGCTAGCAATATATTTATTTTTTTCTTAAAACCTTAACCCTCTCATGAAATGTTTTTAGCCCTTAGCTTAGCCTGAGGCCAAATCCAGGGAAAGTAGCCTAAAGCTCATGATGAATGTTTACTGACTTTTGTGGTCAGTGTTTCTCAGGAGTAAATTGTAAAGAGCAGATGAGCTGCACTTTATGTTTCCAGCTTCAGGCTGTGGAAASGAGGTGGAGGAGAAGGTATGCCATTTAAACAACCCCTGCCCCCCCAAATTGTGCTCACAAAATATACTTCACCTCTTCACAATTGTGCATACTGAAAATGCTAAATATTGCATTCCCTACTAGGAAGTCAAATACAGCTACCTCATGTGGTTTAAATAAAATAAGAAGTATGTTCATTTAGAGAACAAGACAGATAATTCAACATGAAAATCTACGGGTTGAGAAATGATCTTGGGAGCCTCTGGGTGAACCTGGAGATTTGGCACAAGGGAAGTCTGCAGCAATCCCTTTGCTTGATTACCAGCAGGATGTGCATTGCCTTTTTCTTACTGTCTTTATTCATTTTTCAGCAGCCTGCCACATACAATATGCCAAAACTCATGCACAAAACCCATCTGTGTAACACAAACAAATGCATGCACACACACGCACGCACGCTCACAGAGTTCAGTTCAGAAGACGGAAGAGCCTTAATAAAAACTTCTTGCTGAAGTAGAGAATTTATTGATATATCCGTGCACAAGCTTTCTGCTGAATATGGGAACTTTACAAAACACATTTACAAGATTTTCTGTTGTGACTGTCATGCTTATTATCTATTTCCATAGTTCAATTTTTTTTTCAGCATTAATTGCAGTCACCTATTTTTACCTGTGTCCAGAAAAGTATCATTGGATATACAGGTCAATATTAATAACCTTTCTGCACATAGCATTAGTATGCATGTATGTTAAATTTATTCACTTGTATGACACTTCACGAGAACCTGGATAGCATGTCAGCGTTGGAGGTGAGGTTTCGGGTCAAGACATGATAACTTAAGGATGGTTGACTGAAAATACCCAAACTTATTCTAGACAACATTCAAATTTTTAGATCAGATGTCTATCAGTGCAAATTGATTACTTTGAAAGGATATTTTATTTGAATAAATTTTAATGCAAAGTCTGCTATGATATAATTTTTGATTTTTTTAATAGTAATTTCAAAAGATGGCCACTTATCATAGGAAAGGAATAATAAACCTCCATGATCCTGCTCCACTCAAATCAGCTGAATTGAAAAGTGGTAAAGAGTTTCTTTTGAGTTGGTGAAGTCAATATTTGCCTGATGAAGTTAGCAAGAAGGAGACAGAATTCTGTTTTAAGGAAAGTGCTGGCATAATTTATTTCCTTCAGTGGAGCAAGTAAGTGTGGTAGAACAGAGAGGAATGCTGTTTGCTACAGTTGCTATCTCTGCTTGCTATAGTTAGCTTATCTATCAGTAATATCATCATGGTAACAAAATACTTAAGGGTAAGTTGCCCATTCTGAGCTTTCTACAGATTTCTGCAAATTTTATATATATATATATACATATATATATATATATATATATAGAGAGAGAGAGAGAGAGCATATATATACATATTTTTAGGAATTCTCATTGAATTATCATGCATGAGTCCTAAAATTTTTTATTTCTCATGATATTTTTTGTCTTTCGTGGTTAATATGAAAGCCTGAAAGTACCYTTCTGCACATTTACATAAATCACTGGGTGAGTTTTTATTGTTTTAAATATTTGGGAACATTTTTGTAAGTCACCCCTGCAGAGTACAGTGTAACCCTGACAAAGTAGGTACCGGGACAGCAAGCGAACATATCCTTTATGTATATCTCCTCATGTAGCTGTGAATGGCAGGTGTAAAATGCTACTGAATCAGAAATGACAGGTATAATAGCGCAAAGCACAGAAGATTCACAAACCAGGTTTTCCTGCGAGCATCATCTGCAATGGATGTTTCAACATGTCTAATATGGGAATATCTAATTACAGTTTTCGTGTGTTAAAACCTAGGAAAATACTGATGGAATAAAATAGAAATCCCCAAAGAACAGAGCCCAGATGTTCTTCGTAGTGATTGTAGCCTTAGGAAAGTTGAGGAAACATAAGTGGCTAGAGGCTCTGGGTAAATTTTCTGGGTGGTATGCAAGGAATTACATAYATAATTCCAGTTGTTTTTAATGTTTTTAATTCCTTATGTAGCAGGAATTTTAAACAATTTACTTTTACATTAACCTTGCTTTTAAACAGATCTTCAGGTAGAAACATTCCATGAATAAGAAAAAAAGACAAGACAAAGTAGGTTCTTTTTCCTGCTTCCAGGACACCAGAAAATTAAAAATAAAATGTTTATACAAAGAAATGTGGTTCTACCTCTGCAGTGATGGTTGCATTCCATTTTCTTGGCTTCGACTACCACTTCAATAAATGTAATTCTATCTAATCTCTTTGATAGAAGAGACAGATCGCTATGGGCCTAGTGATTACATCTTTCTTTATTTGATGGGACAAAGCATTTGAAAGGAGCTCCTATGCCGTTATGTCCTTATGCCCATTCTACTTGCTAGTGCAGGCAAATATATCACATAAAATTAATATCAGTAACATCTTTCAAAAATTTGTGCAACTCCATCTTTTAACATACAGGGTTTTTTTAATTACTCCCTCCTGTGATGTAAAAATGAAAACAAAAACCAGAATTTGAAGAAAGAGTTTCATGAAACTTGTTTCAGTGAAATAAAGAAATGCTCAAATGTTGATATACTCTCTTGGGTGTATACGAGAGAGAAATGGGAGAGAGACTCAAAAACACCTCTGTACCACCCATTTCCCTTTTGGTATTAGTCTTGTCAGGTGCAGATGTATTTTTCCTGCAGATGCAGTTTTCCTGAGCCTTCTGCTTCTGTTGTCGTTAATTTACATTTTGAAAAACAGCTTTTGCTGAAAAGTTACTCACCATAAATTGGTTCTTTATGACCCTTCTAGTCCATTTGGCTACAGAGTGAAACAAGATTCAGCCTGAAAGGGAAAAGCAGCTGAGAGAAAAAGTGAATTTCATAAAGGACATATAAGAGGCTGCAAGGAAGAACCTGAATCATCCCCCATCCCTGCTTCTGAGTTATTAGGCCACATCTCACTCAAAAGATTAAACATTTTATCTCACAGGTCATTCCATTTTATTGCAGCGTTGCCTTTAGCAATGCTATAGTTAAGGTTCTGTCAGTGTTTCTATTATAGGCCCCTATTTTCTGGAATTTATAACTTAGGGCTAGAAAGTCCCTCTGGGTTAAACTTGGCAACAGCATAGTAGGTCTTTTTTTCCTGCAGAGAATTTCTTCCCCATCCACTCTCCGCTTCCCAGTCTCTATTTGAAGTAGAAGGGAACCCCACAACCACCTACTTATAAATTTAAGCTATATTTCTTCCACTGAAATCCAAGAAATTTCAAAAGATATGCACTTCTTAATGCAAAAATGCATGCCCGGGAGATTTTATAATCAAGTACTCTATGCATGTGCGTGTGTGTGTGCCGGCACACACACATTGGTGCGTGTCTGCGTATGCACATATTCTAGCATTTTTTCCATAGTATTTTATCAAAAGTGCCATGTCTAAATGAAGATTCAACAGTTAATGAGTTCTTAGTGAGCTCATACTTCAATTAAGTACACATCTGGCATTTAACAGTTATTGCGCACACCTTTATTTGACTGCATTTAGTGATCCACTCTCATTCATCGAAAGCAGAGTTTCTTTAAAATTACTTTAAAATATAAAAAGAAAAAAAAATAAAATTGAGGGGAAATTGCACAAGCTGCTTTGCAATAAACCCCTCTCAGGGTCCAACCCAAAACTCTGGAGTCTGAAAGACTCAGCAGCAAGGAAGAGGTTGAGATTGGAATCCATAGTTTAATTGGGTTAGCACCGTATTTATGTCAAAATTTTATTTAAGATGTTAAAACACTCAGTAAAATGTTAGTTACTGAAAAATGACGTGATTAACACGGCGAGAGAGCCAAAAGACCCTTATTTAGCATAGCACTCCAATACATTCTCAAATAGTTTCTGAAATGTGACCCACCTGCAGAAGTTGTAAGTAAAGATCCCTGCAAGGAGTGGGGGTGGAGAAAAGAATAGTGAAAAGACCTTAAAGCAACTCAGGAAATGGAGTGGGCAGGACTGAAAGAAAATCATTCAGAGATGATATAGGAGAGAGAAGGGAAAATGCATTTGGTAAACAGAAAAAAGGTCATCTACGTGGCAAATAGAGAAGGAAGTAAGGATGGAGGAAGACAGAAAAGATCGCCCATCCTCCCACAACCAGTTTTACTGAAAGCTGTAGTTATCAAAATTAAAATTTTAAATGAAGAAACTCTTTATAATAACAATAAATGCAAAAATGGGAGAAAAAAAGGAAGCTGGAGGGTAAATGAGGCTGAATAGTTACAGAAAACTAGAGCYCTTCTATTTTTAGCTCAGTGGTTCAAAGGCAGCGTGGATCAGTAGTGACTRAAAATTATTTCCATCTGTTCTGACTGCCTCATGAAATGTCCTGATGATCTTTGTTCGTTTACTACTGCACAGCTCCCCGTATCATGACTGCTTCCTCTAGAGCTAACGCTAAATATCAGCTTTTCACTTTGGAAAGAGAGCAGGGCTACGGAGGATGAAGCAGCCCTTCTCCCACCTGCCRGCTGCTACCGGAGCGGAGCTGAAGCACTTCGTTTGGACGGGGGAAAGCAAGTTACATTGCTGCTGCTCCCGTTGAACTTGCCACAGGCCTCTTGTCCTAGTGCCTCTTCTGATATAAAGAAAAAGTAAAAGATAAAGTAGTAGATAAAGTAATATAAAGAAAAGAAAGATGGTTAGTTAAGTCAGGAGAGGCAAGTCCTGTTTCGCTGAACAAAATACAACTGTCACTAGCGAGTTTTGTTTGCAGAAGTGCGTTGACTTAGGCCTTTAATGTCTCAAAATGACACAATAGCAGAGCACATTGTTAGAAATGGGAAGCACTCCGCAATATGATCTACAAAGTGCTTCTACTTATTTCTTCTGTGAGCACTAGTAGAGAGAATAAAATCTTGTATGGAGACTAGCCATAGGAAACTAACTGTAGGCTTTCATACTGCAGCTTCGTGCTGTTTTCGAACGTCAAACTGCAGCATCACTACCTGGGGATGCCAAGTCTGGATGACCTTGGGCAAGCTAAGAAGATATTGGCTACATCACTCCCATATCTGTGAAACAACTACCCTATTAATGTTTAGATGGGGACATGCGCGCTATTGCTTTCAACATGTTTGGGGGAGGAGGTATGTCATCTTTTAATGCAAAGTTAAAAGGCAGASAGGTATGTGCGTCTTAGAACTCCTTTTCTTGGGTTGCAAATACTCCTCTTTCACTTGCTTCATTTAACAAAAGGTATCTAAGACCTGTATTGTAGACACGGTTTAAAATGCCCCTTTCCTTCTCTCCAGCTCCCTTGCAGAATGCTATGATTGCTTCTGTTAGACAAAAAGGAGAAGCAAAGAAAAATAAAGAAGATGAAAATTGGGCATTAAAATTGTCTTTCATAATAAGGTAAATATGGCATATTTTTCAGTCATTTTTATGCTGACATATGTCAGAAAGAATAAGCTGTAATCTGCATTCTCTACTTACTGCAGGAAACTTGTGGAGTACTTAACTAAAGAATTTGTTTTTCTCCTTCAAAACATTCATTAGCACACAAATGACTTTCTCGCTTTTGATGTTGCCAAAAGAACTCTCACACTATGTAATTAAATCTCTGTTTTAAAGTACTTTTCTCAACAAACACAGGCTTCTAAGTTGAAGACTGCATAATAGATGTTATTAGCTATACATATAAATAGAAAATGTGTCTTGTAAAACATTATATTTGCTGAATGTGTTTGTCTTTTCCCAAAGTCATCTCCTTATTAATGACTCATGAGTTTCTTTTCTATTATTTAAAAATAATGTAATCGTAGGCTATTCTGGAATAATTTGATGTAACTTATGTTCATATCCAAACCTATTAATTAAATGGAGCATAAGTATTTATAATGTACTCTATGCCTCTATTATTCAAGTTAATCCCTTTAATCCTATTTAAATAGGAAGATAGAAGCCAATCCCAATAACATCTCTATAAACAAATATTTAATAAACCTGTTTCAGTCTTTGTTCTCCCTTATCACCTGTCCTGGAAATGGTGAGTGAGCCTGCTAGTCTGCTCTGAGTAGTAAACAAAGGAGGTGAACAGGAAAGCAGGAGAAACTGCTGTTGTGTAGCTAAGGCTCAGCAACAAAAACGTAGAGGTTAAAGCACTTTAGAGTATTCTCGGGTATGATGTCTTCTCTTGAAAAATAAAGACTACTTTTTGATGCTTGTGAAGCCCTGAGTTTTTCTGATGGTACAGCCTACCACTGAACCCATGCATGTCTGGAGTACCTCAACTGGACAGGAGTTCTAGTACGCCGCGTGTTACAGGCTGTATGTGAATGTCAGGCTACAGCTTAGAGTACTCTGCTCCCTGGTGCTGTCTGTAATTCGACCGGGCGTTTGGAAACCAACAATAACATAAGGAAGCCATGTTGAATGTGCAATTTTGGATTTGCATCGCTGTGCTGTGATCTGCACATATGGCAGGTCACCAGAACCCGGAAAAGAAGCAATTGTTTTTTCCCTGCTGTGAGCAATGGATCTGAACATGCCTCACACTGTTTTCACGCTGGCTTTTCTCCCTTTTGCCCCAAAACACAAAGTGCAAACCGAGCTTCTGAAATTACTTTGGGCAAAAAAAAAGACCACATTGTGTCTACACAAACCTACAGGTCAGTTTAAATAGTTTCTGTCCAAGGACACTTATATCTAAACTAGATCTGCCTGCCAAGATAAACCTTTGTTTTGTTAGGCAAACTATGATTCATTGCAATTAGAAAATTAAATAGATACAAAATTTTACAGATTATAATGCACGAACTAATTTTCCTTCCGAAGCCCAGGCTGATATTTAGATTATATATTCCACTTTCTTAAGATAAAAAGCTTGAAAGTAAATAATGCTTTCCCTAAAAGTGGCAACTTCCTAAGAATAACGGTAACAGAATTGTGTCAATAAAATGTTTGAAGGTAGATATAAACTGGAAAGTTATTTGTGCATTTTCTCTGGATTCTGTATTTACTGAAGAATACTATCTATTTACTAAAGAATACTATCTATATTAAAAACAACAAACTCAGAACTCTAAATTGGTGATCTGCCAAGTAAAGAACAGAGTCATTTAAGGAGGACCAAAATATTGGATGCTTTAAATAATTTCTTTGCACAGAATATACTAAGGAGACTCTTTCCATTTTGAAAAGTTCAAGGCATGTCAGGCATTAAAGTTTTAAAAGTGAAGGTACTAGAACAAAGCAATAAATTAAAGAAATAAAAGTAATCAGAACTATACGTGAATTCCAAAATAATTTAAGATGGAATGGTTGAACTGCTAACATAAATATACAGTCTTTCATTTACACAGGCCTCTGTGCCAGAGGACTAGATGGTGGCAGAAGTGTTTTTTTTCCCCTCTAAAAATTAAGAAAGAATAATCCAGAGAAATTTGTTGAGGGTGGTTTAAAACAACAACAGCAACAAAAGCTCAAAAGAGAATGGCTGAAAAAAGAATTTAATTGGAGTTTTTTCAGTTCTTATGATAAAATCCCCTAGAATAAAATAATTAGAAGAGTGAATGAAAATAATAATGAGAAATAATGAGAGTTTGAGAAACAGAGAGTTATTATGGATTAAAAATGGTACAAAGAGTGATAACAAAGAGCTTAAACATGCTAAAATATTAAAATTGTGTTGTCTCTGAATCTCCAATAGGGAGAAAAGGGTTAATCAGTGAAGCAGGAAATTTTTCCTTTGACACAATATTCAGATGGGTCAAGACTATGGAAAATTGTGGAATTTTCCACACAAAAAAGCCTGGCAGAGCTTGAAAAGGTAACATGATGGTAGGTGAACTTCAATGCTGCAATGTAAATGTAAAGCACACTGGTAAATATAACAAGTACTACACTTAGTTTCTGAATTAGCCGTGAGTGCTCAGCGCAATCATTGTGAGTAGTTGACTGAAAACATTCTATATGAAGTAGAATTTTAAAAAGCAAGCAATGTGTTAAGAACTATTTTAAGAAAGAGATAAGAAATAGTAGTGGAAATACTCCATTAAATAAATCAGCCGCACAGTTTCATGCTGAGTTCCTAGATCTGGATACCATTCCCCCTAAAAGTCAAAAAAGAAACTGGAGGCATTTCAGAACTGTTAAATCACACAAAAATTCTGTAAAGACAGAAAAGGTTACAGAAGAAGGAGATCAGAGAAGATATATCAGACATTCCCTAACACCAGTTAGTTACAAGAGGACTTGAAAAAACTTGAAAATATGACTTTTATGAGTTTTTTCTAAGCTTGCATACACTCAGTAATTTTTGTAAAAGTTTCTTTCTAGACACAGTGAAATGCTAAATTATGGGAAACTCATTTTCACAAGAACTGTTAAATTCAGGAACTTACATCAAGATTTTTTTATATATATATATGTATATATATATAAATAGAATAGATATAAAAATGGGAGGGTTTCTGCTACATAATGGCAGATTTTGAGAAAGAGGTGCCTATGGACAGGTTACTCTGTAAAAGTCATTTTATGGAATTAGTAGCTGATTGCAACTACTCCAGAGGCACACAGACACAAGACCAGATGTTTGTCCGGTACGCACCTTGCATTCATACCCTGAACGGTATGGGCTCTTGAGCCTGAGCCATAACTTCTGGGAATGATTTTGTAGCGCTATTAGAGATACACCTGAACTTGCAGGTAACTTGACAGCCTATTGGAGCAGATGACTTGTTGACACGTGAAGCGTTACAGCGGTGGAAGCCATCTACCAAGTGACGTAGTGGTGTGCTTGAGCTGGCCACACGAGCACTACGCGGGACGGCCAGAGCAGAAAGAGCAAGCAAGAGAGCAGCTGCTGCCGTTTGYCAGCTGCCATTTGCCAGCAGTGTTTCTTGCAACACAATCTTCCCAGTTAAGGGTTTTTGCTATTAGACAGTGAGCTCCTAACAAGATGTTAGACCAAAGAACAGTCACCWAGCACTGAAATCTGCTTCCAAATCTCTTCCATTCAGGCAAACTAGAGACTAGAATTAGCAGAAGATCTACCAAGGTGCAAATTTTGAAAAGATCTATGTTTTTGCCTCTTACTATTGATATTTAAAAACACTCTTAATTTTCTACCTTTCRCTCCTTCTACTTTCAAACAAAGAGCAATGAGTCAGAATAAGTTGGAATTTYTGTTTGCTGTAATAGGTATGTGGCCTGACAGATTTCTTATTCTGTTGCTTTCCCTTCTAGTATTGATGGATGCCTGTAGGCAAAGAATTATTTCACATCACTATTTACTATCTAGTGCTTCCTCAGCAATGGTGCGAGTTTGTTGTTTTTAAGACAATTAAGAAAGTTAACAAACTGAATTCTGGGAGGAGTCCAACAAAATACTGAAATTATTTAGGGAAACTTTTCTTCAATTCAAATATGAAGCTCTTCAGAGCGTACTTCAGAGCATATTTCATCCTACCAGCTTCATTCATACGTATAAGCTGTGGTAGTGTGATTTAAATTTTGAATTATGAAACTTTCTGCTAGTGCTGAGTTCTTATCCTAGGAAGCCTGGTCGTAKAAACAGAAGTGTGTGTTTGTATGTCAGTTTGCCTAAAGAAGTGGTTTAATCTTGTTTTAATTACCTTTTTTGGAGGCAAGAAAAAGGAAAAAAATATTCACAAGGGCTAAACCAAGCATACAGATGCAAGTAAGCAAACCAAAGCTGGTCTTCCTAGACTCCGTACTAAGTCAATGGTGAGAGATAGGTTCTTCTAGAAGGTCATTTAGATCAGCTCCTGCACTCTTTTATCTTCCAAGGGATAAGATCTCTCCTCRTTGACACTAGAGGGAGCCTGTAACGACTGTCCTTTGCAGTCTAAGGTTARCCTTTGGGAACAGCCACTTTAACAAGAATAACTTAAAAACCACCTATATCAAGTTAGACYGCACCTAAACATGTCATACCACAGGTTACCACAGAATAGTGCCACTTTAAAGCAATTTAAGAGTGCTTGTAGTCAAAGCAAGCCAGCCACTCCTTAGTATAAGCTGGCATAGTGTTATGTGTAGACCAAGTCAGTTAATAARATAGAATACACACTGAAACCATGTATTAGGAGGAGGTGAGAACCTGTGAATTTCAGTGTTTTTCCAAGAAGAGGTAACTATATAAATTTTTAAAGACCCATATCCTCTCCATTTCATTTATTAGGTCTCTCTAGCAGCCTCTTACTCCCACAGCTCATCTTAACTAAYTCTGCAAATGATGAACATTTGAGTTTGAAGATATAGGTAATATAAAGAGAGTGAATTTGGAGACAAAACAGTATGCTTCTGATCACTCATCTCTTAA
The DNA here is from genome assembly GCF_003343005.1 of Rhea americana. Classification (NCBI taxonomy): domain Eukaryota; kingdom Metazoa; phylum Chordata; class Aves; order Rheiformes; family Rheidae; genus Rhea; species Rhea americana. The sequence goes on from NW_028185927.1 coordinate 161,788, forward strand.
TTTTCAAAATCTGCCAAGACATGCCAATTTTTCATGTTTATTTTGTGCCATGGTGATAAGAAGCGTTCTTAATGGCAGTTCCCTTGTGTTTTGTTTTCTCTCTCCAGGGCCTCATTATATATAAGAGACTCCATTTTCATGTGTTTTTATGATGAAGCATTGTAGCCAAATGAATGCCCTGGGACACGTCTTAAACAAGTAAGCTACAGAGGACCGAACCTGTTTAAAGAATATATTTCCTCCTCATACAGAACAACAAGCCCTATGAAATGAATACYTGTACTGAAACTTCCTGTGCACTTAAAATGTAGTTTAAAAAMGTGTTACTTGTTAAGGGAAATGACCTAACAACATATTTTATACAGCAAGCAGTGTTACAGTGTAGCATACAGTGGGACCTTTAATAATACCCACTAATTACAGAATCATATGATTTAAAAGAATTGCTTTTCTATCGACATTAGGAGGCTGTCAAACAAGCTTCGACACCGTGCTTGCTAAGGATCTCAACACCATGCAGAGAAGAGAATGACAGGTAGTAGTGTGTACACAGGTGCATATGTATGTATATAGAGATATATAAAATAGAAGCYGTAAGGATGGAGTTCTCACTGTAAAATATTTTTGCCACAGTCAYGCCATGCATTTTATCTGCACAAGTGTTTGTACTTTAAAAAGACTGAGGCAGCATATGCAACTTCGGTTTTCCACTGGCGATCCAAGTAAATCACCTTAGTCCAGTGAAACATCGATGTYTGTGAGTCCTGACCTGATACCTCTGAATGTTTCCATTGATTCAATGTGCTTTGGATAGAATCCTCAAATTTCCAGCRGTCAGTAAACAAGAAAGAAAATGAACACAAATATACTTAATTCTACAGCATATCTGTGAAGATAGCCCCAAATGTTTAAAAGGTAGAGTAGACAGATGCGGGCAAGTTAATACCACATATGTGCAGTTTTCCCTTCAAAAGTGTAGAATCTGTTATATCTGGGTTAGYATCCTCCAATCTTTTCTGACAATTGCATCACTTTTTTTAAAAAATGGCTCATATCGCTGTTTCTGTTTCTACATTCAGTTGATAGTCTGTTATTTTTTGCCTTGCCAATGAACAAAAGTACCAAGCATCCCTGCAATAAGAGCAGCTTGGTAATTATCCTCTTCTCATACAACTGGTTGTCACATTGTGGAAGTTATAGTTAAGGAAAGCACATTTTATTAAGTATTACCAGAAGACAAAAGAACAGAAAACGGCAGAAAAGAAAAATGGTAACCAAGAAATTTAGTGCTGAGGAATGTGCGCTGTATTTTTCACCATTTGCTATATTTATTGAAAAATCAATGGTAGATCTCCTGCAGTGTGACTGTTGTGTGACAAACTCTTATTACAGGCTAACGGTCTATTACACCCGTTCATTTGTGTAAAACTTTTTGCTAGAGTGGCAAATATTGATAGGATTTCAGACCAAAAAGCAAAAAGCACTCTCTTCAAAAGCAAAGGAACGTCTCTGACAACACAGTTCATTAAGAAGCTGAAGCAAAATGTGTTAGGCATGAGATGTAGCATCAGATAAACTTGTTTGTGTATCTTTCCAGAGGTGCAAATAGATTTTTTATTCACAACCTTAGTAAATTTTCAGATACGTTCATGCATATGTATGTATATCACAAACACCTTCTACACACTCAATATTTAAGCATAATTATGCCTACAATGGAAAAGTTACTAGAATTGCACCTCTGATGCTGTGGAAAGATTTTTTTTAACATTTTAGTGATTTCTTCTCTACTAGGATGGCAGAAGACTTTTGCACTTTTGCATCAGAAGAGTGTTGAGCCGCCCTGGAGATAGCTCAGGTATGTGCTTAGTCTAAACCGTGATTAAGTCACCCAGTTTTCTCTCTTAGATCACCATTTACGAAATTAATGGGGAACAGAAGGTGGACATTGTAGTGACTCACTTTGTGTCCAAGGCTGCTGTTCTGGGAGTATTAGGGAGTTCCAACTGAGATATTGAACTGTGTTTAATATTCAGCATTTAGCTTCATTTCTGACTAACGTTGGGCTTTCAGACCTGTATCCTCCTGACAGTTTCAAAGTGGTTTTGACCGTGTTCAACTCCTTTCCCTGTAGGGGGTTAATCTCATAAAGATTTCAGCCACACAAGCACTAGTGTCAGGGGTATAATGATCACTTTGAAGTTTGTTTGCTTTCCACTGCATTTAAACACTTTAAGTGTTCCAGAAATAGGATTAGATGCCCCAGTGAATTCATTTCATTTACCCCCAGCAGTGGTTTTCCAATACTATATGGTGTTTACATGGTATCAATTTAGTGACATGCTGATTTCCTAGATTCATCCCCTCCTCTATCAATTTTCTACCTCTTGATCTTACTTGAAAATTGCTGTGATATGGAGTAAATGGTACTGACAAAAGGAATATTAGGATTCAGGTATCTTCTYGTTTCAATTATTTTGAGGGGATTTTCTTCTATGGATTTCTTTGTAAAATAAAATTTAGTGACAAATAAGTCAGTTGTTGAAATAAATGTCTTTTTTTTTGACTTCTGAGAAAGGTTACATGTTTAACTGTGAAAAGGTTATTGCTCCCTTAAGCAGACATGCTTCACTAGAATCATGATTTTCACTTCTTTTTTTTTAAGCTACAAGTTCTGCACATTGAAAAGTTATACCAGTATTCTTGGTGAGAAACCATGAGCATCTAGGGCACACTGAATTTCCTTGTTTTTCTTTTCTCTAACAGCAGAAGTACCTTATGCAGGAGAACTGAAACACTGAATTGCCTGATTTTTTCCTTCCTTTTAAATACCTCAATACAAACTAAAATTGCTCAAAACCCCATTTATGGAAGTGCTCTCAGGGGCAAAATCTTTCTAACTTTGAACTRGAAAACAAAATTCCTTCAGTCAGTTGTCAGTCCTAGAATAAGATATTAAATAAAGTTGTTTGTGAGTAGAAAAAGCATTCTAGATATATCTCCAGTAGTCACTATTGTTTCCAACAGACGGTAACATTTGGCCAAAGGCACATCCTAAATGCTCTCTTCCTCACATATCTAACTTTTGCATTAGCCAGAGAAGGAATTCTGTGTATTAAAATAGAACAAACCATGGGAAATTGCATTTTTCCATTACATCATAGTCTAACTATCTTTTATGATAGTATATGGTTTAAAGACAATGAGGAGTGATTCTCTATATACCATGCAGGAATTTTTGCTCTAATTCTCAGAGCTTGTAGAGGATCCATTTTGGCCTCAAAATGCAGTTCATTAGAAGCAAATAAAATAGGAACCAATGGACACCTTTTTATATAATTTTGTGTGAATTGGAAACACAGTAATTTCATCCTCTCATGAAAGAAGCAGTAGACTGACATCCATTAGCAGGAGACTTCCTGACATCTGCAAGAGTAGCGAGATACCTTTGAGAGCCCRGGGCTTCTGCAAAGCTCTCTGGGCTACCTGTCTTAATCAATATCTTGTTTCCATTATATGCTTTATTCTGTTGCTTCATAATTGCAGTTATGGGAAGCCAGTTCAGCCAGGGAAGGGAGCACATACCCCCAAAACTACTTGTTCTCTAACGTCARATTTCCAGTCCCACTCTCAGAAATTATGCATTGCAATTCTACTGAAACTTTGTGATACACTGAACAAAAGAACTTTACATGAATTTTGTGAGGAAAATCTATCATAAAGCCAGCATTACTTCTTTTCTCCATGCATTCTTAATAGCTTCTGAATGTTTTCTATTTGCGCTGTAGGATTAGTTTTCCCAACTCTTCTTGGGAAATTCCATGTAATTCCAGTTATATTTGCTACTGAAGCATCTGTCCCGTTTTTCCTTATCTTTCTCCTGATGGTAAATTGCCAGTAAGAACTAGCTGAGGCACCCCCACTTTTCTTCAGCTGCATTAAACATCATTGACCTGGGACAGAACTATTATTCTTCATTTT